>NW_007248630.1:71303-84012 GCF_000164805.1 Carlito syrichta | reverse complement strand
CTCGAGCCCGCGGGCTCAGGCAATCCACTCACCTCAGCCTCCCAAAGGCGCGGGATTACAGGCTGAGCCACCGAGCCCGGCTTGTGGTTGTATTTTAATCTAATATTTGCCAAACCTTTTCTTTTTGTCCATCATTTTCCCCATTTCTCTTTATTCTCTCTCTGTCATTTTTTTTTTTTTTTTTTGAGTTGGAGTCTCACTGTGTCGCCCAGAATGGAGTGCAGTGGCCGCTCCCAGCCACCGCAGCCTTGATCTGCTGGGCTCCGGCGATCCTTCCACCTCAGCCTTGCAAGTAGCCGGAACTATAGGCGCGCACTACCACACCCGGCTGATTTTTTGATTTTATTGTAGAGATGAGGTCTCGCCAAGTTGCCCAGGGGGGTCTCGAACCCACGGGCTCAGGCAATCCACTCACTTCAGCCTCCCAAAGCGCAGGATTGCAGGCTGAGCCATGGATTGAATATTTTTAATGATTCTACTTTGTGTGATTTGCAATAATTCTCTGTTGTGCTATTACATTGGTTGCTTTAGACATTATGTATGACATCTTTAATTGATCAGAGTCTACTTTCAAGTAATATACTTGTTGATATATAGTATAAGAAACTTATAGCAGTATACTTCTACTCCTACACTTTTGGTTTTTGTGCTTTTTTTGTCACTATTTAAAATAGTTTTTACATATCTTCTAAACCTCATAATTAATTGTTATTTTTGCTCGAAATCATCAACTTTCTTTTAAAGAGATTAAAACAATGAAAAGTTCTTTATTATTTACCATTTTTTACTATATACAGCAGTCCCGCTTTATCCGCAGTTTCACTTTCTACAGTTTCAGTTACCTGTAGTCAGCTGAGGTCTGAAAATATTAAATGGAAAATTCCAGAAATAAATAATCGATACGTTTTAAATTGCCCGTCCTTCTGAGTGGTATGGTAAAATCTCCATGTCCTGCTTTATCCCTCCCGGGATGTGAATTATCCCTTTGTCGAGCATATTTCACACTGTGTATATGACCCACCCCTTACTATGTAGGGGAAAATTTAGTTAGCATAGGTTTGCTACTATCTGAGATTTTAGGCATTTACTCGAGTCTTGGAACATATCCCATTTGGATAAATAGGGAATACAGGACTATATTTACCACAAATAATAGTTGACATTTCTAGTGATCTTCATTTTTGTTGTTGTTGATCTATATTTCATTTGTTGTTTTCTTTCTTCCTGAAAGACATTGCATTTATTGATTGTAGTTTTGGTCTGCTGGTGATTGGTTCTTTTAGCCTTTATATTGAAAAATTCTTTATTTGTATTTGTTTTAGAAAAATATTTTAGATGGCTATGGAATTCTAAGTTGATAATGTGCTTCTTTGAGTACTCTTCTGTTTCCTAGATTGTATTGTTTCCAGGTAAAATTTTGCTTTCATCCTTATCTTTGTATTTTAGCACATAAGACATCCTTTTGAAAGCATCCCTTTTTTTCTTTATCACTTTCTCTTTTTCATTGATTGGTTTTTAATAATAAGCAATTTGATAATGGACTGTGTTCCTGTAGCTTTCTTCATGTTTCTTAAATCTGGAGGGGGGGTTGTTTTTTGTTTTTTTAAAGCAGGGTTTGTTGAGAAGACAGAAAAGCTGCTACAGTTGTAGGGGACCCAAAGGGGTTGCCCAAATCTATGGGTTTATTGTTTTCATCAGCTTAATAATTTTTTCTACTGTTATTTCTTCAATTTTGGAGGGAGAGTCCCCACATTCTCCTTTGCGTATTCCAAGAACACATAAATTATGCTGCTTAAAGTGGTTCCACAGATCACTGATAGTTTTTTCTTTTAAAAATATCTTCATTCTTGCTGTGATTTGTGTTTGGTAGTTTCTGTGCTGTGCTCTCAGGGTTGGCCTAATGCAAAGTTTGTGACTTAAACCTATTAATGTTTACTCATGGTTGAAGGCATAACTCTGGATGGTTGCTCCTCCTTCTTCCTTCTCTTTACCAAGGTAGATGATAGCGCCTTGTAAAATAATCTGAGGTAACCCATAGCTGCTTTTTCTTTGGCTGATTATAATAGATTCACTTTTTAATTCTGAATTTAGTTTTAAGTTTTTGTGTTAAATAGGAATTTTTTTTTGTTTCTAATTCATGCTATTAAGTAGGCATATTAGTGTTGTGCCTTATATGAGGGCTGGTAATTGTAGTTGGCCTTAAAACAAAAATCACACTTATTCTAAATTACCCTTTTAAAAGATTCATTAGGTTGCCTGTAAATCACAATATAGACCAAAGTGTTTATGCAGTACTTTAGAGACTCTCAGTACAACCAAATACCCAGTTTTATCTTTCGTAGAAAAGAACAAAAAGACCATATATTCTTAAAATGAGTACCAGATGAAGTAGTTTGCATTTTATGGTTCAATTTGCATGAAAAATAAGTATTTTTAAGCACTAGAATCACATTTAGAGCAGTGAGATGCTCATAGTATGTGAGGCATTTAGGTTGTGAAATTGACTGAGAAATGGATTTTGAGAATTTAGTCTTGGTCTTACTGATGGTGTCTGTCTCAGCTGTCTCCTACCCCCCTCTACTCTCCATATACCTCTTTCTCTTCTCTGATTTGCAGTTGATTGTTTTATGTTGATGATAGTAGAAATCCCTAGTGCCATATTGTCTCAACAGTACATTAACAGAACAAGTACTTTTAAATTCACTTTCAAACATGGAGTTAAGGTAGTTATCCCTCTTGAATGAGCCTTACATAGCCTTTTGGCAGGGAGGGGCTGCCCCCTATGTGTATGTATATATTTTTAATTGTTAACATCTTCATCTAAAATTCATTATCTTCTGTTATTAAGAAGTCTGATATCTTTTGAAACTTAAGTGTAGAAAATTTTTAAATGTTCAGTTATGGCTTTATTTAGTATGATTTCTGTTAACAGAAATTTGATTGTTTCATTCATTGCTTTCTTTGTAATAGTATTTCTTTCAAATGTCATATTTTCATTTGTTTTATGGATAGAATTATACTTTAGGGGTTAAGCAAAGACATTCTGTTAAATAAATGGGAAAATTGACTATCTCTAATCTAGATTGTCATGTGGAAATGAATAGTATATTTCCATTTGTAATATTCCACCCAGTTTTCACTCCATCCTTTATTTGATTACATGAACAAAAAACATGAGTGAAGAACACCACTGTGTTTTCTTAGATGACTTTTAAACTTCACTAGGTCATACAAGGATCAGATGTGAGAGGAATGGAGAACCTCAGGATCAACTCAAGTAATTGGAAAAAAATTTTTGAAAAATGAGGTGGGGTAGTTTCCAAATTGACCTGCTCAGCATGGAAAAGGTTCATGTTTCTAAAGTAAGCCATGAAATTTCATCAGCTTAAATGTGACTGGTTTGTTAAATGGGATTCTTTTTCTTTTACATTTACTTGGGAACTTTTGTTCTTGTTTGTGGATTGTAGTTTATTAGAATAGTGATTACTTTGTTTCTTGTATTTTATAATGAAAATGTGTTATTGGCAGTGAGGGGCTGGGGTGGCAACAAAAAGCAAGTGGCAGAAAAGTAGCAGTAAATATTTGGTTTTTAAAACATTTCATATCTTATTTCTCTTTTTGAACATTGATTTTGCTAAAAACCGCTGGCCATCTTGAAATTTGATTTTACTGTCACTTTCTCATTTTTCAAAATTATTTATTTGTATTGAGTGGTGGCTATATGTGAGAAATTTCACTTTTGTGAAACAAGATCTTTTTCCATTAAGGATTTTAGATAGATATATTACAAAAGTATTCATTTATTTATTAAAAAATCTAGTGCCTGTTATGTTCCAAGCACTTAGTGAACTTTATGCTTAAGGTGCTTCAAACAGTTTAGTGAATTTAACAGTGAAATAAAACAAAAATCATTGCCCTGTGGACTTTATAAACCTTTAATTTCAAAGCATGTTCGTTAATTAACATCTGGTTGATACACTTTCATAGTCATGTAATTTGCCATTGTTTGGATATACTTTGTATTTAAAATGATTACTAAAAACTGGAAACTATTTAAATAAATCTTTATCTTGCTTTTTTCTCTAACATGTAGATCAAGGGGGTGATTGAGAATCAATTTTAGAGATAGTTATAAAAAATCTTAACTTTGCAGTATTTACACTTTTTCTTGTCGCATTTGGGAAAAATCATTTGTGTTTCAGAGGCTTTAATTAATCTTTCTGTTTTTTGAAAAAGTACCTTCACCTTAACTAAATTCTTGCCTTGTCCTATGCTAGAGCCTTATAATCTCGTAGATATGGTCCTCTAATGGGTTTGTAGCACTTTACTTCTCTCTGATTGTCGCCTTTCTGTGTTGAACATGAAAGCTTATTTTAATTTTATGTCTGGGAAGTAGTATGTTCTTGCCGAAAAGAAAATGATGTTGCTTGAGAAATGAGTACCTTCAGTATTTACTGTGTGTCACTCAGTAAATATGACTAATATGTACTTTTATTAATTGCTGCAAAGTGATCCTCAGCCATCTTTAAATTATCTATATTTAAAAAAATTTTTTTTTTTAAAGAAAAACAGTTATGATAGACTTTGATTGCTTTTTACATGATTATCCTTAGGTGAACTGACATATTTTTAAAACGGAAACTTTCTTATGTATATCTAAGAAATTCAGTAATTATTTATTATTCACGTGTCTTCTATTGTTTTCTGTAGCCAAAATGTAATCAGCTTTTTTATCTTTTACTTCCTTTCTTTATTCAAAATGTTAGACTTACACAAGCACTAGCAACAACTCTATATCTGGATCATTGAAGCGCTTGGAAGATACTACGGCTCGATTTACAAATGCAAATTTCCAGGAAGTCTCTGCACATGCCTCTAGTGGAAAAGATGTTTCAGAGACTAGAGGGTCAGAGGGCAAAGGGAAGAAATCTTCAGCTCACAGCTCAGGTCAAAGGGGAAGAAAGCCTGGTGGTGGAAGAAATCCAGGAACTACTGTGTCAGCAGCTAGCCCCTTTCCGCCAGGTATTAATGATGTTTTAATTAAAATAATTGTTCTTGTGATGATCAGTAGTAGTTATGCTTTGTAAAGAATGTGTGTTTTAGTTATTTCTAGTGAATCGCTCTAGAATATTATATGATTATTTGGTGTAGTAAGATTACTTCAGAGACTAATGTTTCCTGTTGAATGTTCCTGGGACCTTTAATTTCTTTTTATGTTATGATTTGTGCTTCCAAAGTTGAATTTTACCTTTAATGTTTAAGTAGGTGTAGAACAAAGCCTAAGAGTAAAACAGTAAAAGCTGGAATTTTTCAGAACAGTCATTCTTTCTATAAATGGTTTTTATTTATCTTTCCTAGTTAAACAATAAAACAGTTGAGGTTTACATTTTTAATAGGTAAACTTACTGGGCAATTATTAGGGAATCTGAATAGGTCTCAGTACATGATATTTGTTGGTTAATAAAGTATTTATTATAAAGCTTGAAATTTAAAGTAGAATTTTACTCGTTATACCTTTATGGTCAGGCTGCTATAATTATATGATGATCAGTTAAGTTTGAATTTCAGGTAAACAGTGACTAATATTTTAGCATTAGTATGTTTGAAATATTGCATAGGACATACTTATACTGATAAGTAACTTGTTTATATGAATTTAAAAATTGAGCATTCTGTATTTTATATGGCAACTCTGTTTTATGGACAACAGAATTCCTCACCTAAATGTTAGAATACATTAACCTTGTGTTCTAGGTTTTTGTGTAATTTTTTAACATGAACATAAATATTTTGAGACATAGAAATGGTGAAACCCTTGGAGGAAAATATATTAGTAAAATTTGCAATAAACACTCCCTCTCCTCCCCTTTGGTCCCCTAAGAGTAAATAAGAAAATCGTCCTTTTCTTTGCCCCTTTTCAAACTTCTTATAAAAAAAAAAAAAACCCAAAATTTAGCAGGTTAATTTGAATATGTAGAGAGATTGCTTAGTCTTCTAACATCTCTTTAAAAAATATATTCATATATTTTATGCAAATAATGTTTTGGGCTTGGAGATTTTTCAGTTCTAGATTTGACTGTGGATATGTGCATGTGTGTTCCTTATATAACAAAAGATTAGACAAGTAGAAAATAAGTGCAATGCCAGATTTACTGTTTTACTTTAGAAAACTTGTTATTTTTATACTGCTTTGGAAAATAAATAGTAAAATCTTTCATGTAACTTCATATTTTGAATGTGATATTAGCAGAAATCAGTCAATACTTCTGTTACTGTTTACTATTAAAACTGCATTTGTTTATCTATGAAGGTACTAATCTATCTATAAAGTCGTAATGTATTGAGAAAAGAAATCTCTCCTTTGGTTGAACTTCACAGTATCGAAGAATCTTTTTTGGCCTCTATTAAGACATGGTAGAGAATGAGCTATGTTTTCATATCTGCTATTCTAAAGTAGTTTTAACAGTTGAAATTTAAAAATAGACTGTTTAGCCGGGCTCGGTGGCTCAGCCTGTAGTCCCGCGCCATTGGGAGGCTGAGGTGAGTGGATTGCCTGAGCCCGCGGGTTTGAGACCCACCTGGGCAGGCAAGACCTCATCTCTACAATAAATCAAAAAATTAGCTGGGCGTGGTAGCGTGCACCTGTAATTCCGGCTACTCGGAAGGCTGAGGCGGAAGGATCGCCGGAGCCCAGCAGGTCGAGGCTGCGGTGGCCGGGAGCGGCCACTGCACTCCAGTCTGGGCGACAGAGTGAGACTCCAACTCAAAAAAAAAAAAAAAAAAAAAGACTATTTAAGATAATTGGTTTGTTTGTAATAGCGATATATGTCAATTTTAGAAAATATGCTTTTAAAGTATTGCATATAGTAAATATTTAAAGTATTTGCTATACTGTATTGAGCTTTTAACACCTGCTGTAAAAACAAAAAGTGAAGAATTTCGAAAGGTAGATGGTGGCAGATCAGAATGGATAGTACGGATTTTCTATATAGCTGCTAATTATGTAGCAAATTATAGTTATCTTTAAACAATTGATGTAATGTAAATGCGTTCATTTTTTTTATATAGATATAGCCTGAAAATGTCCAGATAGGCATAAATAATTGTATAAATTGATAAAACAGTTTTACTCTTGAAAGAGGTAAATTTTAGAGCTATGAATTTTTAAAATAAGCCATTTCAGAAGAAATCAAAACCTAAACATTAAAAATTAAAAAATCAAAACTTTGAGACTAGTTGAAAAGAAATTCTTTGTATGTGAGGAAAAATATCTTTGTAACCATTAGGTGGATTTATGAGTGATTACTTGTGAATATGCTCTGCAATAAAATGTAGCATTTAGCCTGAAATGTCCTTTCCAATCCAATAAAACACTTTATTTGGAGTTTTTGTTTTCAAAATATATATATTTACATAAATATATTTTGTTTTTATAGAACATAATATGCATGTGGTCATAACGGAGTCTAAACACTTGCTACATCATTTGACAAACATGAAGAGGGTTTGACAAAATGAGATGGTGGACCAAACTGTTGTTCCATCTCAGGCCATATGAATTTTTTGCCTGGCAACTAGGAACCTTGATGTTCTTATATCTCATAATGACATAGAGAATAAGCATTTGTGGCTGGTTTCTTTTCTTTATGCAGCTCCATGGAAAGTGGCCTAGAAGAATGTAAGGTATAGATTAGATTCCATGTGATCACTATTTTATCAAATATGTGTTTGTTTTGGTAGTTCAACTGAATAATAACAATCACTGATATGTCTTACAGTTAACATTTAGAATTCTTAACCTAAGAAACATCTTTTAGTTCCTACTGTATGTTGGGAACATTTACAATCATATCTTCAATATTTTAAAAAGAAGTTACCCCTACATTCAGAGTCAAATTGTAGTCTTGGTAGGTCTCCTTGCATAACTGCCAAAGGAGACTGCTGTTCTTCAGTTCTTCCCCAAGCATATACGGTGTTTAGAGGAAAATTGAGGAATGCTGCTGTTGTAAAAGGTAGGTTAAATAAAGCACATCTTGTATCTTAGTATAAGTAATAGCTTGCAGTTCAAAACTAAATATTTAGAACTACCTATAAAATAACATCTGTTTTAAATGTTAATTTTAGAGGCAAGTTTGATTTTAGTAATACGTTTTTCAAATCTAAGTTTGTTATATAGTGGTGTCCTAAGTCCTGTAGTTGTTTGTTGTTGTTGTTTTTTGTCCTTTTCTCTCCTCTCTTTTCTTTGATGATTGTATCATGTCTACTAATGGGAAGCTTTGCATCCAACTTTTTCTTTTTCTATCTCATTTTTTTTTTTTTTTTTTTTTTTTTACTACAGGGAGTTTTTCAGGAACTCCAGGCAGTGTGAAATCATCTTCTGGAAGTTCAGTGCAGTCTCCCCAGGATTTCTTGAGCTTTACAGACTCAGACCTGCGTAATGACAGTTACACTCACTCCCAACAGTCATCATCAACCAAAGATGTACATAAAGGAGAGTCTGGAAGCCAGGAAGGGGGCGTAAATAGTTTTAGTTCCTTAATTGGTCTCCCTTCGACCTCAGCTGTTATTTCACAGCCTAAAAACTTTGAAAATTCACCTGGAGATTTGGGTAATTCCAGCCTTCCTACAGCAGGATATAAGCGGTCTCAAACTTCTAGCATAGAAGAAGAAACTGTAAAGGAAAAGAAAAGGAAAGGAAATAAACAAAGTAAGCATGGGCCTGGCAGGCCTAAAGGAAACAAAAATCAAGAGAACGTTTCTCATCTCTCAGTTTCTTCTGCTTCACCAACATCATCTGTAGCATCAGCTGCAGGAAGTGTAACAAGCTCTAGTCTTCAGAAATCTCCTACATTGCTCAGGAATGGAAGTTTACAAAGTCTTAGTGTTGGCTCATCTCCAGTTGGTTCAGGTAGGGATTTGCCTGTTATTTTCCTCCCACACTCCCACCACCACCTTTCTTCCTCTATCCCCAAAAGTTGTAAACTGTTGTTATGATAATACTTTGAATTACTAAGTGATATTAATTAGAATGACATTTCTCAATTATTTTATTTCTTAATGTGAAAAGCTAAAATGTCTTACAGTCTTATAAAGACAATTTGGTGTTTGGGAAAGATGTTTGGTATTAACCTGATGTTAGTTAACTAAATGTAAGTGAAACAATCTATTGGTCATCCATTACTTATGAAATATCTAGCATTCGTTTTCTGTTTTGTTTGTGTGTCACTGCACAGTATTTTTAAAACCCAGAATTCACATTTAAGTTGTGAGAGTTGTAGTTTTTTTAGTTTTTGAGCTCCCTTTTACTAAATTTCAATTAAAAAAAATTTTTTTTAAAAAGATATGGGGTACAGTCATCGTACAGGTAAAGTTTGGGCCTCCCGTTGATCCTCACTTTGTAAATTTCAATTTTAGTCTTTATTTTCTAAACAATTCTTCATACAGATATTACTTGAATTACTCTGGGACATTTAAAATCAGTGATAACTGATTGAAATTTATGAAATGAGCAATCACATTTTAGTTCAGGAGATACCTGAAATGATTTGATTTTGTTTTCATATATGTTTAATGATTTTATCATTATTTTTATTATAGGATACGTGAATTGATATAGATTGTTATTCATACCATAGGGGTGCTTCTGTAACCTGCAATTCATATTACGAATATTATTTTCAGTTTTTAAAAAGCTCTTGAAAATGTACATTTTTAGACAGATGCTTATCAGTTTTTGATATTAACTTAAATGCCTGCCAGCATGTATTTTTAAGAATGCAACTTGAATTTATGGTAAATGGTTTTCAATAAATGCTGACTGTAAGTCTCACCTCTCTTTTGATTTTAGATTTCTGATAGTTGAAACGATGAGATTCTAACTGAGATAAATTATGGATTTTTATCAGTTCTGTTAGTTGGGGGAAAGAGTAGATAGGAAATGTTATGGAAAAATACAATTTAATGAAGAATGCTCACGTATGTTTCTTAAGTACAGAATTTTGAATTGTAGTTATACATATACAGTATTAGTTTACTAAGCAAATATAAGCAAGATCATTCCAAGAGAGAAAAGAGAGTATGTAAAGGTCAGATGTGAGAAATAGTAACTATAACTGCCATTTGTTATGTGCCAGGTTCTGTTAAGTGTGCTTTATATTTATTACACTTTTGAACAACAGTTAGTTATATGAAGTAATGTCCTCATTTTTCAGCTGATAAACCCAGACTTTGAGAGGTAAAATAAGTTACCTGGCATCACCCAGCCAGAGATTTCTTTTTTTCATTCATTCTTTCATGTATTCATTTTCTTTTTTTAAGAGATAGGGTCTTGCATTACTCTTATCTTATAATGGTGTGATCATAGCTCATTGCAGCCTTGAATTCCTTTATTCAAGTGATTTTCCTGCCCCAACCACCCAAGAACCTAGCACTACAGGTGCATGTCATCTGCCTGGATAATTTTAATTTTTTGTAGAGATGAAATCTCACTATGTTGTCCAGACTGGTCTCAAACTCCTGGCCTCAGGTGATCCTATCACCTTGACCTCCCAAAGTGCTAGAATTACAGGCGTGAGACATCATGCCCAGCCTCTCTTATTAATTTTGAGTCTAGGTCTTACTCTGTCAACTAGGCTGGAGTATAGTGGCATGATCATGGCTCATTGCAACCTCCAACTCCAGGACTTAAAGGATTCTCCTGCCTCAGACTCTCAAGAAGCTGGGACTACAGGCATACGTCACTACATCTGGCTAATTTTCTTTTAGTTTTTGTAGAGACATGGTCTTGCTCTGTTGCCAAGACTGGTATCAAACTCCTGAGCTCAAGTGATTCTTCTACCTCGGCCTTCCAAACTGCTGAGATTACAGGCATGAGCCACTGCGCTCAGCCTCTCTTTCTATTATTCAAAACTTATATATACATTCTTTTAAAAATTATTTTTATTTTTGTAGAGACAGGTTTTTGCCATGTGTCCCAGGCTGGTCTTGAATTCCTGGGCTCAAGCAGTTTTCTCATCTTGGCCTCCCAAAGTGCTGGGGTTATAGGTGTGAGCCACCATGCTCAGCTGTTTTCAGTTGCTTGCTTCAGTGCTTGTGACAGTCCCCTTTGCCAAGCTTTTTCAGGAATTATTGGAATCTATGGAAGCATTAAGGATGGTTCTGGAGCAGGCTTTATCTAGATGTCAATAGCATGCATGTTACATCACCCCCCCCCCACACACACACCTTTCCCACAGTCATAATTTTTTTAAAGTCTCCAGATACTATTAAACTTTGTTAAATGTGCATGGGGGCCAGAATCGCATCTGGTTGAAAACAGCTGCTTTAAAGGAGGAAAATAGATTTATAAGTTGCAGTGAGAAAGTAACATTGAAAACATTGAAGTATATTGCATATTTTAATATATATTTTTATTTGCATGTTTCCTTTGAGACCCAAAGACTTAGCAATTAGCCTTAGTCCCTTGTCACAAAAGTATATTTAGACAAATTTACTCAGGAAAAAATTGAATTTCTATTTATTTTTAGCAAAAGTCATAGTAATCAGGTGACTACCTGAAAAAATTAAGCCTAAATTTGCTTTTGTGACAAGAGATCATCACTGGCTTTCTATAGTTTTGGAGCGTAGTCTGAGAATTCCTGAATTTCAGAAATAACAGCTGAATGCTTACTTGAAACACAAATCTTCAAACTAATGAGATTCAAGTGTTGATTGGCATTTCTGAAAAGATTTTTCTGCCTTTTAGAGATCTGGAGAGATTTTAGGTATGGGAAAATAGTATTCCTTATAGGATGATTAATTTCAGAGTATGGTTGTGATACATTTGTGGCAGAAAAAAATGGATTTGTATGTCTTTTACTTTGCCATTATGCAAACATAGTAGGTTAGGTGGGGAAATGATCATAATTATAATCTTGCACACAAAAAGTAACTTAAATTTAACTTGCAAAGAAGTTTGTAAATAGCCGGGCTCCGTGGCTCAGTCTGTAATCCCGCGCCTTTGGGAGGCTGAGGTGAGTGGATTGCCTGAGCCTGTGGGTTCGAGACCCATCTGGGCAGCGAGACCTCATCTCTACAATAAATCAAAAAATCAGCCAGGCATGATAGCGTATGCCTGTAATTCCGTCTACTTGGAAGGCTGAGGCGGAAGGATCGCCGGAGCCCAGCAGGTCGAGGCTGCAGTGGCCAGGAGCGGCCACTGCACTCCAGTCTGGGCGACAGAGCAAGACTCCAACTCAAAAACAAAAAAAAGAAGTTTGTAAAGTTGTGTTTAAAAATCACTCTGCGGGTTATATATGTTTTATTAAAGCTCTAATTATGGAATAAAATTACTCAAAACTGTTTACTTGCAGATAATATATTTTAAAATTTTGTATGTTTTACTAAAAGTTTTATCACTAGTTGAGAGCATTTTCTTATGGATAAACTTAATACAAAAAAGTATATCCTTACATCTAGAGGAGACTTAGTTAAGTGCCATGAATATTTAAGAATTACGCCTTCTTTACCATTAATGCCTTCTTTACCATTAATGCCTTAAAAATTGCTAACTAGCCAGGCTTGGTGGCTCAGCCTGTAATCTTGTGCTTTGGGAGGCTGAGGTGAGTGGATTGCCTGAGCCCGCGGGTTCGAGACCCGCCTGGGCAACTTGGTGAGACCTCATCTCTAAAATAAATCAAAAATTAGCTGGGCATGGTAGCGCACGCCTGTA
>NW_007248630.1:52727-71283 GCF_000164805.1 Carlito syrichta | reverse complement strand
CTGTAGTTCCAGCTACTTGGAAGGCTGAGGGGGAAGGATCGCCAGAGCCCAGCAGGTCGAGGCTGTGGTGGCTGGGAGCGGCCACTGCACTCCAATCTGGGCGACAGAGTGAGACTCCAACTCCAAAAAAAAAAAAAGAATTGCTAACTGATGATGAACACTTAGTATGAACACTTAGTATGTGCCACACACTGTGTATTATCTCATTTAACAACAGTTAGTTAAAGTAATGTCCCCATTTTACAGCTGCTAAAACCAAGGCTTTGAGACATAAAATAATTTATCCAACATCACACTAAGATTTCTCCTTCTTTTTTTTTTTTATTGAGTTGGAGTCTCACTGTGTCGCCTAGACTAGAGTGCAGTGGCATGCTCTCGGCCTCATCTTGCTGGCCTCCAGTGATCCTTCTGCCTCAGCCTTCCAAGTATCCAGAACTATAGGCGCATGCTACCACGCCCGGCTAATTTTTGATTTATTGTAGAGACGGGGTCTCTCCAAGTTGCCTGGGTGGGCCTCGAACCCGCGGGCTCAGGCAATTCACTCACCTCGCCTCTCAAGTGCTGTGATTACAGGCTGAGCCACTAAGCCCAGCCTTTTCTTCTTTTTTAGAGATAGCATTGCTTGCATTGCTCTGCTGCCCAGGCTAGAGTGCAGTGCACTTGATGCTTAAGATGCATTATGTTTTATTACTCATTATATTGAACAAGAAACTTAAACAGACAATTCTCATAGCTCTTAAGTGGTGAAAGTATACATTTTCTCTGAATTTAGAGCCATTTAATTATAAAATTCAACAGATATTTGCTGACTTGGATCTAAACCACACTAGTATAATTTCAGTTGTACTTTATGCAAAGGGACCTCTGAGCAAATTTGACTTATAATTTTAAGTTTCAACAATAGTATTTCTTACTGATAAGAAAAGGTTAATTTTTACTTTGGACTAATTTTAAATTGAGAAATCATTTAGTAATTGTAAAAGCAAGAAGCTTTCCTATAAATAAATAGGAAGGAGGAAATGTTTGCAGTTTTCCCTGGTGTTTGTGGGGGAATTAGTTTCAGGACCTTCTGTGAACACCAAGGTTCGAGATGCTCACATTCCTGATGTAAAATGTTGCAGTATTTGCATATAACCTATGCACATTCTCCTGTATACTTTAAATCATCTCTAAATTACCCATAATACCTGATACAATATCAGCACTATGTAAATAGTTGTGATTATGCATTGTTTAGGGAATAATGACAGGAAAAAAAATTATGTACACAGTCAGTGTGGACTCAGTTTTTTCCTCCAAATATTTTGTATCCGAGGTTGGTTGAATCCACAGACATGGAACTCCATGGAATATGGAGGGTCAACTGTACTGTGTACTACATCATCACAAATTGTTTTTTATGGTGCTGTTTTCAAAAGATTGATTTTCTGTAATGACAGTTTGATAATTTAGTAATGGTGAAGGTGACTTTTTTAAGCACTTGTTGGTCATGATGTTAGACTGCAATATCTACTGTAATACTAGCTCCTGAGGTTAGGGCTACGTTTGTCCTGTTCAGCATTGTAGCTTCACTGCCAGTACAGTACTTTAAACATAATAAATGCTAGACATCTTTTGAAAAAAATGAATGAATGTTATTAGTAATTATTAGTGCATGCCATGTGGTTAGTAGCATCTTGTGTGAATTTGTATTTGCCTTCCTAGTGTTTATAATCAAACTGTAAGATTATCTTACATAGTGTTACTTGCCAGATTAGGGTGAAAAGTGAGGATTTTGAAAAGACCATGGAGAGACTGAATTGTACTTTGGAGTAGGCAGAAAAAGAGAACCAACAGTATTGCCAAAGAAGAAAGTAAATATATATTTGGAGGAAAAGCCTAATGGAAACAGGAGACTTCTTGTGTCTGTGGTATAGTGGAAGAAATGTTGATAGGGTTGAATGGATTCTTGGAGAGTTAAATGCCAGACTGAAAAAATCAGACTGATAGGTTAATGGCCTTTCTCTTAGAATGAGCATTCTAGATTTAATTTTGGCCATTTGCCATTATTAAATAACAAAAAACATTGCCTCATTCATTTTATAGTAATGATAATATAATTGCTGTATTTGAGTACTCTTAACTGTTTCTAAAGAACTCTTTAGTTACTGTCTCATTTGAGCCTTGGAAAACCCTTGTGAAATAGGACAGCTGTCCTTGTTGTTACTATTACTATTTCTCCTCTTTTACACAAGTAGGATATAATACAGAAGTAGGATCAGGTTCTAACGATACTCTTCTTTTTTAATTCTTAGTTAAAACCATCAATTTTAACAATAATCAATATTCTCTCATGACATTCAAATTGTAATAGATTGAATTTATTCTAGGAACCCTAGATGAATCAGAATAGAAGATAAAACCCCTATAAATTCTTTGATTCAGGGTTCAGGTTGTAAAATGTCAATTATAGGTTGAAGTATATCCTGGTAAATGACCTACAGGTTTTATAGTGACTTGTACAAAGTGGAAAATGAGTGTGTGTGTGTTTTGTTTTGTTTTTTTTTGAGTTGGAGTCTCACTCTGTCGCCCAGACTGGAGTGCAGTGGCTGCTCCCGGCCACCGCAGCCTCGACCTGCTGAACTCCGGCGACCCTTCCGCCTCAGCCTTCCAAGTAGCCAGAATTACAGGCGTGTGCTACCACGCCTGGCTGATTTTTTTGATTTATTGTAGAGATGAGATCTCGCTGCCCAGGTGGGTCTCGAACCCGCGGGCTCAGGCAATGCACTCGCCTCGTTTTAAGTGATTACTAAGAGTTATAAGTTTGGGGCTTATAAATTATAGTAAGCTTTTGCCTGAATCTTTCCTATGTATATTCTTTTGGGATTTGAGCAATTAGGTGGTGGGTTTTTTTTAAAAAAAACATTGAACATTTGTACAGTGTTTGGGACAGCTGTCATACTGTACCTGTCCTTGTCTTCTTTCCTGCTTATCTTCACCGCATTTATAAGAATTCATGATTTTACTGAAGTAAAAATTGGCAACACTTTCTTCACTAAAAGCAACATATTATTTTCTTTGAGAAAAATGTGATATTTATTCAATGACAAGGGGTTAATAGTTTAGATTATCTTCGTTTCTTGAAGCATACTATGTCCTTTCCAAGTGCTGATTGAGTATCCTTTATGCAAAAATGCTTGATTACATAAATGTTTTGGATTTCAGATTTTTTTTGAATTTTGGAATATTTGCATTATTTCATTACAATACTGATTAATTGAGCATTCCTGATACAAGAATTCCAAATGCTCCAATGAACATTTCCTTTGAGTGCTCAAAATGTTTTGGATTTTGGAGCACATTGGATTTTGGATTTTCAGATTAGGGCTACTCCACCTGTATATGGGCCTTCATTTAAAAAAAAAAAATTCTACTCTAGTTTTTACATACCTTTCTAAGAAGATACTTGAATAGATTTCTATGCCGAAATGTTTTAGCAGTGACAAGTGTTACATTTAGAAAGGCACTCCTTTGATTGTCATTTATTTCATAAAGACAAGTTGTTAATATGTATGCAGCACTTCAAGAGAAGTTTTTTTTGGCCTCTACTGAAATATGAAGATTATGAAAATTTTTTTGAGCCTTTTTCACTATCAAAGAGTTCTGTTTTTGTTTTTTTTCTGAGTTGGAGTGTTACTCTGTTACCCAGGCTGAAGTATAGTGACACACTCAATGGCCACTGCAGCCTTCACCTGCTGGGCTTAGTCTGTCCTTCCGCTTCAGTCTTCCAAGTAGCTGGAATACAGACATATGCCACCACACCCGGCTAATCAAAGAGTTCTTACTAGACATATCCCTATTTATGTTATACCTTTTTAGGTTGATAAAATGAAACTGAGGAGTGTTTCCCTGTTAAAATGTTTTTATTAGGAATAAATAGACAGTGATTCTCTAAACAAATAAGGGGGTCATAAAGATATAAATATTAATCCAATAAACTCTCAACAGTAGAGTTACTAACAAGGCATTTTAGGCTAAGGAATAGGTACAACTAGTGAGTATAATTTAACTCTATCTTAATGACTCAGGATCATGATTTTATATATGTTGATTAAATTGGGTCATAAATGAAAATTGTGTAGATCATTATATACTGTTGTTACCAGGATATACCTTTGACTGTTTTCTTGAAAAGTCCTCTGATTTTGTTTTGGTTTTTTATGATTTGAGTATTTGCTGACCTTTTATTGTGACAGTCTTTATGCAAAGGTGCTGGGTTAAAAGCCAGAATAGCCATTTTTCAAAATTTTTTCCCATTAAGCAAACTTTTCTGCTTTTCTTTTTTTAACGCTTTTGGTTGTATGAGGGTTCTTGATTATTTTCAGCACCATTCCATACAACTACCATTTCTCTGCAGTGCACTATGTCGCTTTCTTCAGTACCTTTCTTTTAAAGTCTCATTTGTATTAGATTTGTAATAAGACATTAAGGTGGAGAATTCCCCACCATGTCTCATTTTCAAGTGTCATCTGGAAAGGACTTACAACAGAGCATTCATTGTTTCTAGATTATTATTGTAAAGTGAACTAAATGTTTTATTTTTTTTAAACAACATCTAATATAAAGTTATTTATTAGCATTACAGTGCTCTGTAATTGAATGATGGCTTGTTCTATGTTGTTTTGCCTTTCTTCACCGCTCAAGTTGCTCAGGGTGGGCCCATAATCAGACTAGACTTTTGAAGAACATGTGTGAGTGAGCGATGATTTCCTGGGAGGCTCTGTTTTATATATGATTCCTAGGTGCCATGTTTTTGGTTAAATAAGATCCAGGGAATTCCCAAGTAGTCCTCCTCTTAAAAACTTTTGCCAGTAGTGTTAGTTACAAGGGAATACCAGTTGTTTCCAGGATTAGCAAGTCAGATCCTTTGAGTCATAGCCTTAGTCCTAGTTTTATTAATTATTATTTCCAAAAAATGCCATATGAAAATTTATTTCCCATATTCTGAGCAGCTTTTGCTTAGTAGTGTTTTATTGCCATGTTCTCTGCACCCCTCTGCTTGTTCTCCTCGTTTGGGTGAAATAAAAGAGTAAAAGTAATACTCCTTTGTTGTCTTTCTCAAAAATGAAAGGTACCAGAAAGTAAGCTGAGTATAGCTGAGTTTTATACCATTATGTAAGTCATAATGTAACTTATGTTAACCTAGCAACTAAATAATTATTATACTTAAATTGTAATTTTTAAATGACAACAGTATTCAAATGTTTTTGATGACTTTTTCCATCTAATGAATTATATAAAGCATGTTATTATTATCACATTGCTGACATACTTGCTCTTAGTAATTTATTCTCAGATATTTGTTATGCAGATTCATTTGTAAGCCTTAGGTCTTTTCCTCACTTTTTGTGCACACACGTACATTCCACACTATCCAATTAAGATTTGTGAGAATTTCTTCACATTTAGTAGCTTATAATTTTTATTCCTACAGTTCTAGTTGGCCTACTCAGCTAGACTTTTAGGTAGATTTTCCCTCATTTTTCTGGTCTGTTTGTTTTTTTATTCATGAGTCACTGACACCTTCTTGACTGATTTCCTATTTTATCCCTCCCAACAGAAATTTCCATGCAGTATCGGCACGATGGAGCTTGTCCAACAACGAGTAAGTTGTAGAACTGGGTTGATAATCTGGGCCTTTTGACTTCTACTCTGGTGCTTTTTGTAGTATGTCATGTCACCTCTGAACCTCTCAATTTTTATTTTCTAAAATGCAATTATTTATTAATGGAATAGATTTCTTCTACAAAGATATCTTAACATACTGCTTTATGTCTTGTGCTCAAGATCTATATTACAGTCAGATTGTGAGCAAATTGTAATTATTGCTGGCCTATTAGTATGGTATTTCCATTCCTGAATGGAGAGTTCTGCTTCTTGATGAAGTAATATTTTTTAGTATTTTGTTTTTTATTAAAGTTAACATAATTTTAAAGTATTTGTATATTGGCATTAGTTGGCTTTCTTGTTTAGACTTCTACATATGTTGATACTTTCTTATACTGAAGTCCAGGAAATAAGAATGTGGCTAGGTGATATAATAAAGTTTTTCTTTATAATAGATATTGTTGAGTCTGTCCTAAGATAGATTTACTATACAGAATTGCATCCTATAGCCACTTTTAGCAAGACATTACATAGACTACTAAACATCTTTTTAAAGTGATTCTAATTATATATTTATTATTAAGGACATTATTGTCATTATGACAAAATATCTAACGTATTATCACAATTGAGTTAGGCAATATGTTGGCAAATGGAATTACAGTATTTCGAAATTTATACTATGTTAAAACTGAGCTGAGGTTGCAGTTTTAATGATTCGAAAAATGATAAATGATAGACTTACTGAAATTGTATTATATTAATTCAGTCTATGCCTATGTATGTTTTTGTATATGTTTGAGAATGATCTTAACCTGAAGTCCTTTTTTCCTTACTTAAAAGCGTTCTCAGAGTTGCTGAATGCAATACACAATGGTAAGTTTTATTAGAATCTTCTCTGTTGGTTCATTTATCACAAAGGGTGCCTTTTATAGGTAATCCTGATTGAAAGCTAGCATGTTCTGTTGATTAGGTGAAATCCAGTGCTGCAGTTGTTCAGTACCTTAGTGAAAATTTTTGTAGATTGCCTATAGTAGGATGATAGACAGTATCGTTCATCAGTTTGACTTTTATCATTTCTTTGTGAGGCAAAATGATAATAGTGTTGTTCTAAGTCTCTGTTTTTTCAAATAGTTCTAGTTTTTTTGAGCTCTCTCTTGCCAATGCAGTTAGTAATTGGTACCTACATTAGGAATTTGCTGCCTCTAATTGTAACTTGGAATGTGAATTTTATTTTTTAGAAACTGGGTTTATTAATGTATAGAAGATATTATTTTACCCTTGTATTTCACACAGTAGAGAAATGGAAGATCACCTTTTAAATTGCATTTAGTTTGGGACCAGGTTTTTACAGTGGATTTGCATGGTTGGATTCTGAAATCAACATATAAGGCTAATGCAGTACTTTTTCATTTTTGCAATGTAATTATAATATTTTTGCAAAAATGTTTGAGAGTTTTTTCAGTTTCTCTGAGAACCTTTGTTAATCCTTTGATGTTCAAAAACTCTCTTTTGAGTTTAGTGATCTAATACATTTGTTCAAGAATGGCTTCCAAGCAGTTTTCCAATATATTTTCATTAACTTTATGAAATCCTGCTTATTTTGCTAATGTCATTTAACTTGCAGTTGACTTGCATTGTATTTGGATTTTATTGTCAGATGTGCGCAGGCATAGACAACTGTGTTGCTTTTATGGTGGCGTAGTCAGGGTGGAAAGCTCATTCTATAAATGATAATTTTATTAATTAGCACATTTATGTATAATTCTTGGTTCGCTATGCGACCTGTACCTGCAGCTACTTAGATAATGAATACTCTTGATAACGAATTTCTGAACATTAGGATCCAGAGGGAAAAGGAATTGGAAGTTTTCTTGAGAATAAACTAAACATGTTCCCATTCTTTAACAGAGAAGTATACAAGCTAAAGTTTAATACCTTTTTCACTTTGCATAGGTAAATGTATACTTGTTCTTTCATTCTTGGAATATTGGAATTTGAAGACATCCTGAACATTTTTAAAAAGCATACTTGGGTAAAAAGGATATAATGGGGGTAATTGTGAATGAACTGCCGTATAAATCCTTTGATACCATTATTAACTGACAAAGTTCTGGGTTGTATTAATTTTATGGAACAGTTGTATCCTCTGACATATTCACTTTATAATTGAATAAATTAGTGTCATGGGATTAATGTCATAAAAAATGAGTTTTCTTTAATGTTTGGAGAGATTTACAAGAAGATGCTTGTGTTTTCTTGGTCACACAATATAGAGAAAAAAAATAAGTAATGGATTTACCTTTTTTATTGCAAAGACAAGTGTAGAATTACACCTAGTGAGTGATGTTTAGCTTGTGGACAGTTGAGGGAGAGTGTCCCCTAGACTTAGGTTGGAAAAATTTGCGTTGTGTTCTATCTTCTTTTCAAGTGTTAGCCTTAAAAAAAATGTGGCAAAATGCACATAATGCATAATTTTTAAAAGTTCAGTAGTGTTCAGTATATTCACACTGTTGTATAACTAGTTGCCAGAACTTTTTCATTTTTCAAAACTGAAGCTTTGTAGTCATTAGACAACAACTCCCCATTTCCTCTTCCTTCCAGCTCCAGTACTTTGTTGACTGGAATTGACAACAGTATGCATCCTTGTTTTGTTCCTTATGCTATGGGAGGAAGCTTTCGGTCTTTTACTCTTAAGTATAATGTTAGTTATGGTTTTTTCATTAGATGTGCTTTATCAAGATTAGGAAATTTTATTACTGACTCAATCTCTTTACTTGTTTTAGAGCTATTCAGATTTTGTTTTCTATTTCTTCTTGTGTCAGTTTTGGTAGCTGTAATACATTTATCAGAATTTCATATATTCTATCTAGTTAGTTGACATATTCATAGTATTCTCTTATCCTTTTTCTTTTGATAAAGTGAGTAGTAATCCCATTTTTTTCTTGATCTTAGTAATGTGGTCTTTTTTTTATCAGTCTAGCTGAAGGTTTTTCAATTTTGCTGATCTTTCAAAGAACCAACTTTTGATTTTGGTCACTTTCTATATTGTTTTTGTATTCTCTTTTCTGTTTGTCTCTGCTCTAACATTTATTATTTTTTCTTCTGCTGACTTTGGGTTAATTTGCTCTTTTCCAGTTTCTATAAGTGGCAGGTAAGATTATTGATTTGAGATCGTCTTTCTGAAAGTAGTCCTTTATAGATACATATTTCTTTCTGAGATTACATGAGTATCTTTTGTGATTTCTTTGATGAGTTCTTAATTGTTCCCCCCCCCCAGTATTTTCTCTTCTCTGTTACTTTTTATCTTACACCTACTCACTTGAAAAATATTCAAGCCTATATTTTCAACTTCACCTATACTCATTAGGTTTCCAAATCCATTCCTCCAATTGAGACTTTTCTTCCAACTCCCAAACTCATATTTCCATAAACCTAATAAGCTTCGCTTCTTATATTCCCAAACTAAGTTTGCTTTCCCTCTTTTGTTCCTTATCTCTGTATGGTACTCAGCCAACTAAAACAGACATATGCTAGGAAGTTAGTTAGCCTAAACTTGCCCCTCTCATTTTTTTGGTCATTGGTTTTTTTTTAAGTTTTATTTTTATTTTGTTTGTGTATGTGTTTGAGTTTCTGAACTTGGTTGTAGATGAACTGTTTCTATGTTTGTATGGAGGAAGGTGAAGGAACAATTCATATTTAAGTTTAGACTGTGTGATCTTTAAAAGGGAGATAGTAGGCTGGGTGCAGTGGCTCATGCCTGCCATTCCAGCACTTTGGGAGACTGAAAAAAAAATGTTTTTCTTATTGTTCATCAGTTCAACTTTCTTTTCTTTTGTATTTCCACTGCCTCTGCTTGGTTAAGTCCTAGCATTGTCATCTGAACTCTCAGCTATCCCATATCCTTCATTTCGTTATCAAGTTCATTCAGTAGATGCTTTTGGAAGCAATGATGTATCTAACATGCAAGTCAGACCAGGTTACACTGTCTTACTTAGATACTTTTCTGGTACTTTTGGGATGGAATTTATACTCCTTAGCATGGCAAATCGTGTTTTTCATAATCTTGTTCTTGTCTGACACTCCAGTCTCATCTCTTCTTCTCCTCAACTTTATGGTGTGTCAGTGTAAGCTACTGATATTTTCCTGAGGTGTACTGTATGAGTCTGTGCAAAGTCTTGCTTGTATTTGTTGGTGTGGACTTCTAACTTTTTCTAGCAAAAGTAGTTAAAACTAAGCATAGTTTTTTTTTTCTGCAAAGTTTTTTCTGACTCTTTTTGATAGAATTATTAACTCTACTTCTGTGGGGGTTTTTTTGTTTATGAGTTGGAGTCTCACTCTGTTGCCCAGGCTGGAGTACAGTGGCATGCTCACGGCCACCACACCCTCGATATGCTGGGCTCAGGTGATCCTTCTGCCTCAGCCTTCCAAGTAGCTGGAATTACAGGCACATGCCACCACACCTGGCTAATTTTTTGATATATTGTAGAGATGAAGTATCACCCAGGCTAGTCTCGAGCTTGTGGGCTCAGGCAATCTTCTTACCTTGACCTGCCAAAATGCTGGTATAGGCGTGCGCCACTGCACCTGGCACTACCTATGTTTTTAATACTTTTATGTTTTTGTGCATGGTGTTCTAATACTAACTCCAATCTATCTCTTTCATTCCTCCAGACAATTGTTTTGTTTCTTTGTTCTATATCTTATTCATGTTTATCTCATGCTTGAGAAACCTAAAAAAAGAAATCTTTCCTAGTAAACAGTTTAGATTCTGGATTATTTTTATCATTTGCTCTCTAGTATCTGATGCTTTTAAAAATGTTTAACATAAAACTTTTTAAAATTGAAATGTATTACTTCACTGAAACTTGCTCTGAAAAAAATAATGAAGGTGTTAGGATCAAAGAAATATAATATATTAATAGTAGTAGACATTGAGTTTTAAGCATATGTCTTAATTTGTTGTTTCTCAGAGAGAATCTTAGGACTTAATGATGTTGTTCTTTTGGGTGTGTGAGAAGTATTTCATAAACTTTTGAAATTGGTGTTTTCAGGTAAGGAATTAAGAATAACATTGATACAAAGAGAAATACTTTGAGCACAATACTTTATCAATCTAAAACAAACAAATTAGGGCCAATAGGATAAATTATATATGATCAGAGAAATTTAGGAAACTTAAATCATATTAAAATTATAGTTTCAATAAAGGAAAAAGAAAAGAAAAGTTAAGAGGGATTATATAAAGTCAAAATCTTTTAGAAAATTTTGGAAACTTTAAAGGCAGATTGGAAAGGTAAAGCAGTCACTTAACTATTTTAAAGAACACTATATGGAGGATTAACTTTAAATCTATCTCTTTAAAGCAAAGTGCCTTGCATTTCATAATGTTTAGTTTTGTGATGATGCCTTGGAAGTAAGATAATTCAGACTTCATAATCCTAATAAACTGTAAGTTTAACTTCTTTGTTTTACTTAATATAGATACAGTTTAAATGCTTATAATATGATGAAACAAGTAATATATATAGAAAGGTTATAATTTCATTTTACAGTAAACCAGCATATCATCATTCTGATTTTCATTTTCCTGTCTCAGAAATGATTTTGCTGTAGGTGCTGTGTAAGTTATTTAATAATTTATGTACACTTTTTTTTTTTGAGTTGGAGTCTCACTCTGTCACCCAGACTGGAGTGTAGTGGCCCCTCCCGGCCACTGCAGCCTCGACCTGCTGGGCTCCAGCGATCCTTCCACCTCAGCCTTCCAAGTAGCTGGAACTACAAGTGCACGCTGCCACTCCCAGCTAATTTTTTGATTTTATTGTAGAGATGAGGTCTCACCAAGTTGCCCAGGCGGATCTCGAACCTGCAGGCTCAGGCAATCCACTCACCTCGGCCTCCCAAACTGCTGGGATTACAGACCGAGCCACTGAGCCCAGCCTATTTATACTTTTTTTATTAACTAGACTATAAACTCTTTTAGGGAAGAAGGTGGGTTTCATCACTAGTTGGCTCATCTGATAGACTCTCTATTAATGTTGAATGAATTGTTGTCAATTGCTACACGGTCTTTGAATAAGTTTTACATATTCTTGGTAATATGTTCATTTTGGGGGGGAATCAAACTTTATATTAGACAGTTTAGTTTCTTTCAGCATAGTCACTTGGTTCTTTGCTGCAGCAATATAATTGTTTCAATAGTTTGTCTTGGCCTCTGTCACATTCATTCATTCATTCCTGAGACAAGGTCTTGCTGTGTTACCTTGACCTCTCACATTCATTCATTCATTCATTCATTCATGAGACAAGATCTTGCCATGTTACCTTGGCCTCTCACATTTATTGATTTATTTATTTATGAGATAAGTCTTGTTGTGTTACCCAGGCTGATCTGTAATTCTTGGCCTCAAGAAATCCTCCTTCTTCAGGCTTCCAAAGTACTGGAATTACAGGCATGAGCCACCATGCCCAGCCTCACTTTTCCTTTTTATAAGATGGGGTCTTGCTCTGTTGCCCTGGCTGGAGTTCAGTGATATGATCATAGCTCACTGCAGCTGTGAACTTCTGACCTCAAGTGATCCTCCTCCTTCAGCCTCTTGGAGTGCTGAGATTACAGGCAAGAGCCACCACACCCAGCCTTACTTTAATATAATTTTGAAATGGTAGGTTAAAGTAGCTAAAGAACCTAGATCTATTTTCACAGCAGT
The DNA here is from genome assembly GCF_000164805.1 of Carlito syrichta. Classification (NCBI taxonomy): domain Eukaryota; kingdom Metazoa; phylum Chordata; class Mammalia; order Primates; family Tarsiidae; genus Carlito; species Carlito syrichta. The sequence continues at coordinate 58,930 of NW_007248630.1, read as the reverse complement.
ATATTGCTAAATGATTTCTGTGTCCTACTTTTCAATTTCCTTAAACTATGACATTTGTGGTTTGCTACAACTATGCTCACTAAATCTCATTTGATAGAGGAGGTAATGCTAGTCAATGTATTATACGTGTGTGTGTATTTATGTATATGTGTATATGTACATATATAATGGATATTAATGAATAATTGCATGTATGTGTATATATATATTCACACACACAGACATATATATGTTTTAAAGGATGAACACAAGTATGAATGCACATTGGTTTTAGAGGTGCATATTCTCCCTCAAGAATAGAATTCTGACTGGGTGCCGTGGCTCACATCTGTAATTCCCTACAGTTTGGGAGACTGAGATGGGGGGGGATCACTTGAGGGCAGGAATTTGAGAACAGCCTGGGCACATAGTGAGACTCCTACAAGTACAGAAAATTTTTAAAAGAATAGGATTCTACTTGACTTATCAGACTAGTTTGTAGGATCAACTGGGTCGTTGTTCTTTACATGTGCCCTCTTTTTATTTCAAGGAGCATTAAATGGGCAGGAATCCAAGAAAAGGGATGATAAGCTTCAAACATAGAAGTATTTCACAGCCTGTGTCATTGGGAGTCACTGTGTGTAATGAGATGTTACCGATGGGATGAGTTGTCACTGTGAACAGTGTGGAGATCGAGCATCATTGATCTAGATCATTCTAGATTTAATTTTATTTTTACAACAGATTTTTTTTTTGCTTGATTATTTGGTGTGTTCTTTATGCTTATATAGTAAACGGTCACATTCCAGGATATAACAAATACTACTAAAAAGTTTTTTCTAACATATACAAACTGTGAATCACTTGGTAAAGGACAATTAAGTGGTGGCAGGGAGGGAGGAAGGAAAGTAAACCTTGGGCATAGTGAGAGACTGCAGAGAACATTGATGATGATTGAAATGAAACTCCAGAGAAAGGCAGCAGAAGGAAAGTAATGCTAGAACTTAGAATCCCTATCTTGAACCAGGGAAATGGTAAGGAACTCAGATGGGTTTAAGGGAGACAGAGCATATGATGAAATGGTATGAAGTTACAGGCAGGGTTATGATTAAGCCTGTGTAAGAAAGAATTTGGCTAATACTATATAGCTTTACTAATATGTAGTGTATAAGACATATATTATAGATAAGACAGTACTACAGTTTTTTTTTAATATATCAAAACATCCAACTATTTTGTTACTATTGGTTTCTGGAAACTAAGCTTCAAAGATTCTTAATTCATACACACATTTGGTTGGTGAGTCAGCCACTGGGGAGAAAAAGTAAAGAATTATTTTAAAATTTATTAAGTGGTAGTGTCATGAGTTATCTATTTAGAGTGTTGCTGTATGAGTTTTGAAGTGTACGTAGGTTTTTGGGTGACTTTCACCCTATTAATTTTTCCTCCCATACTGTCTTAAGTTTCTCAACTTGTCTATCGTGATAGTTTTTAGGAACTGGTGATTAAAAATCTGAAATTAAAGTGTGTCTTTTCTTCAGACAGAGATGACAGTTCTGCACTAACAAAGCAGGAACTTAAATTCATAGGTATGTACCCAAATTCAAACATGGTTCTACACGTAGTAGTGTTAAATTAATTCTAATGTAGCTTGGAAAGCTTCCCATATAAAGCAAAATTAGGAATCTGTAGTCACACACACAAAAAATGATGCCTGAAAGGAATTATCCGTAATCTTGGATAGTAGGTGGGATGAACTATATTATGTTCTTATTGTACTGTTTGGATTTGTCTTATTGCTTAAAACATGGTTTTTAATTTTTCCTAAAACTATTTGCTTGTAAGGGTTTGTGTGCCTGTGTCTAATTTTTAAGACTACTTTATACATATGTCTTTATATATGTCTCTTTCTTGCACTGAGAGAAGGAAGAATCTGAGACCATATTCCGCAACTTATAATAATTCTCCATTTCCTTAATATATCTCTCAAATACTCTGGATCAGTTCAGAGTGAGTATGTGTATTTTGACCTAGAGAATGCAATCTACTACTCTTACCCAATTAATGTATATGTCTACATTCCTTTTCCTCCCTTAAAAAAAAGCCCTCGATTTTTATATACTGGTAAAATTAATCTTGCAGGCTTTGAGTACCTTCAAAATGGAACTTTCCTTCTTAAGACTGTCCTGGTTTTTTTTTTGTTTGACAAGTATATGTTAAATTATTTGTATATGACTATATGTAAGATCCTGATTAGTAGCTTTGGGGAAATACGTATACTGTAAATGGGTCCTGCCTTTAAGAACAGAGTCTAAAAAGAAGACAAATATGTATATAAATGACAGTTTTAATGGATATAGTTATAGCTTCTTTGCTGGTCAGTATGCGTTCAAAGTCAGTAAAAATTACTTTCAGTTGAGGTAATGAGATGTTCAGAAAATGTCACATTTGGCCTGATGCTTAAAGAATGTGTAAACTTTAGTTATTTGGAGATAGGGATCAGAGCTAGATTCCCAATCTCAGGTATACAGTTAATGCAAGCAGTGGCACAGACATGAGAATACACAGGCTGTGTACAGTGACAATAACCAAATTTATTGAGGACCTGAATGAGGATCCTGGGAGTGAGATTGATGAGACATATAGTACCGAAGAACTGGTGGCACCTAATATTTTTATTTTAAATGTGTATCTCTTATAAGAAACCTTATATCAGAAGTTTTTTTTTTCTGACTTAGGAAACCAACAAATTTTAATTCATATGGGCAATAATATAAAATCTGATTAGTTGATCCAGATTAGTCATGAAGGAATTATAGACAGAAAACAAATCAGCATAACAATATAATATAAAGACATGAAGAAAGATAGTAGTCATTTGAAACAAAATATTAAAAAGCACCAAGTAGACATTTTATATGTAATAGTCAAAGTCAACACCATAAATATGATAATGTGCCATGGATATAGCCAAGGGGAAAATAATTAATAATTAATGGGTAAGTGAGATGAAGAAAATCCCCTAGAAAGAAGGAAGGGGCCAAGACTGTGTGTGTGTAAAATAGGATGTATGTTATATGAACGATAGAAGTGGAATTCAGTTAACAGGAGCCCCAGAAAGAGAAAGAAAAATAAATAAAATGGAAAGAAGGAAATAATTCAAATAATTAATGGAGGTAAATTTCCTTGAAACAGATAGGGGATTGGTTAGGAACAGTGGCTCACATCTATGATATCTCAGCACCTTGGGAAGCCAAGGCAGGGATTGCTTGAGCCCAGAAGTTTGAGGCCAGGCTATGCAATGTAGTAAGACCTCATCTCTGCAAAATAAAAAAAAGTAGCCAGGTGCGGTAGAACATGCTGGTACTCCCAGCTATTTGAGAGGCTGAGGCGGAAGAATTGCTTGAGCCTAGGAGGTCGAAGATGCTGTGAGCCATGATCGTGCCACTGCACTCCAGTTGGGCAACAGAATGAGACCTCGACTCAGGGAGGAAGATGAGGGATCATGGATTGAAATAGGCTATAGAGTGCCAAAGAAAAAAGATTGGAAGAGACAGAAATATAAATGGATAATTATGGATTAAAGTGATAGGCAAAATGAATATAGTGATTATAATAATTCAGGAGTAGTTTTGTTTCTTGACTCCATTTTCTAAAATTTAATATGGTCATTACTTTTATGTTGTTATTTAAAATACAAAAAATATACATGAATAATGGCAGATTACTTAAAAGCACCATATCTGATAAAATTATGTTCTTCATTTTAGTTGGCACTTTCCTCCTATTAAGTCTTTCCTTTAAATTTTAAATTACATTTTAAATCTTTTAATTTAATTTTTTAACTAAGGAAATATAAAAATCCAGTCACTATGTAATACATACATTTCATAATGCTTCTTATTTAGGCTTATGATCAATATTTATTTAGATGTGTCTCATCTCTTGTTAGTTGAAATACTCTCCTACATTAACTTGACGACTCATATTTTTATACTTCATTTGAACTGTTTCTAGAGAAAAAAAATCACGTAACATACAAATTCATATCATTATAGATCATAGCAATCACAGCTGGCTTTTAAATTGCTTTGCAATGTTAATATACCTCTGTAGGAAACTTTTACTTTTTGCCATGACTGTATATTATACTTTTTAAACTCTGTATACTCTCCTCCCTTTTCTCCATATCCAAGATATTAGATGTTTTTGCCAGGAAAAAAAAAAAATTCATCTTCTTATAACCCATTTGGGCAGACCTTGATTTGTATCCATACTCTTTCCCTTCCAGTCCTGCTTGCTGATTAAAGGCTAGCCTTTACATTTGCTCTGAATTTCATCTTTTTCTGCCTTTTTAAGATCATGTCATTTTAGTTTTCTCACCCTCTTTTTTTCATCTCTGTTTTTTCCATCTGTCTAATCGTGCTCGACTATCTTTCGTCTTGAAAACAACCCAACAAACCCAAACCCTTTTTAAAATTCTGCATCCTTACTTGTGTGCCTACCCTTCAGACTGTTCTCCCATCATTCACTCACTTAACAGCTTTTCTTTGTTTTTGTGATATGTCTATGTGTGACTTAATTTTTCTTGGAACTTTTTGTACTTCCAGATTGAGGGAAAACATGGCTTTTGTCAATTCTGTACATTGTCTTAACCATTATTTCAAAATACTGCTTCCCGTTTTTTCCATTCTGTCTTCTGGAATTTTTGTAAGATGTATTTGAACTCCAGTTCAGCCCTTCATTCCCTTTAACCTCTCTATAAAATTTTCTTTTCTTTTTCTCTGTTCTATATCTAGTTATTTCCTTAGATTTTTGTTGTTGTTGTTGTTGTTGTTGTTCTCTAATCATCTCTTTAGCTCTGTTTAACTTTTTGTTTCATCTGATTGTTGATGAAGAATTTTAGTGAAAGTGTTTTTTCAGTTTTAGACATTCTTTGTGGTCCCTAGTTTGTCTGGGACCACAATCTTGTGCTCTTTCAGTTCTTGTAGTTTGTTCCTTTGTATAGTTCTTTTTCCACATTTAAAATATTTTTATTTTGAAACAGTCTCAAACTCATGGAAAAATCAAGTGTAGTAGAAAGAACTTTATTTTCTAAACCATTACAAACAAGGACATTTTTTCTACAAAATCAGTGCAACTATCAAGAACAGGAAATTAACATTGCTTTGTGACTACCATCTAGCCTTCATATGCTGTTCATGTTTTAGCAGTATATTTTTGGATATCACAAGCCTAGTTATTTTGGATCTTGTTTATTAATTTTTAAATTATTAGATTCTTGTTATGTTTTTGAGGACAAGAATACTATAGAAGTGATCTTTCCATTGCATATTATCAGTGGCAAATAATCAGGCTTTCCCAGTGTAAAGGTTTTTGTTTATAATTAGTAATTATTTTGTGGAATAAATTATGAGACAATGTAAACATTCCATTTCTCATCTGACTTTCAGTTTATATCAGTATAATCTGTTACTCATGATTTATTGCGATGATTGAATTGTTCACAGTTTAGCCAGTAGGACCCCTTTAGCTGTCTCTCTGTCCTTTTGACATGTCCCTGTTATTCTTTGAATGCTTCCAGCAAAGGTGAATTGAATCCTTCTCAAATTTAGAATCTCTGACTTTTCCTTCAGCCACATCTCTCTTGCTTTCTCTTCTGCATCATCTTCCACTGACTCTTTTACCTTTCTCTTGTTTTTAAAGGCTTACATGATTATGCTGGGTCTGCCTGGATAATCCAGGATAACCAATTTATTTAAAAATCAGCTAACCACTAACTGTAATTCAATGTGCAAGTCTCTTCACAGAAGTTTCTAGATTAGTGTTTCATTGGAATACTCAAGTGACAGAAAACCTGAGGGGAATGTGTCTTTAGAATTTTGTCTACCATAGCAAGATATTCCAGATTCCTCTTTTTTCTTTTTACATAGAATGTTGTTCCTTTCTCACATTTTTAAAGCTTCTTCGGTTCTTAATCATTTAAAATATTTATTTTAAGCCGGGCTCGGTGGCTCAGCCTGTAATCCCGTGCTTTTGGGAGGCTGAGGTGTGAGTGAATTGCCTGAGCCTGCGAGTTTGAGACCCGCCTGGGCAACTTGGTGAGACCTCATCTCTACAATAAATCAAAAAATTAGCTGGGTGTGGTAGCACACGCCTATAGTTCCAGCTACTTGGAAGGCTGAGGCGGAAGGATCACCGGAGCCCAGCAGGTCGAGGCTGTG
>NW_007248630.1:43088-52515 GCF_000164805.1 Carlito syrichta | reverse complement strand
GTGCAGTAGCCGCTCCCGGCCACCGCAGCCTCAACCTGCTGGGCTCCGGCTATCCTTCCGCCTCAGCCTTTCGAGTAGCCGGAATTAGAGGCATGCGCTACTATGCCCGGCTGATTTTTTTATTTATTGTAAAGATGAGGTCTCGCTGCCCAGGTGGGTCTCGAACCCGCGGGCTCAGGCAATCCACTCACCTCAGCCTCCCAAAGGCGCGGGATTACAGGCTGAGTCACCAAGCCCGGCTTCATTTCTATTTTCTAACGTTCTTGGAGGGCAGTCTGAATGTTTGTGTCTGCTAATTTGTCATCATGGGAATTGTTTTCTTCCATGTTTTCTAATTTTAAATTGTGAACTTATGTTTCAGCCTGGGTTTGGGATTTACCAGACCAGGTGTACACAGTGTAAATTTAAAACTCAAAACCTACTTGAAGGTAAGGCTTTGGCTGTAAATTCTTAGGGCAGACTCCATAGCATAGACCAAATGGGACAAGTGTCTTTATTTTCTTTCTATGCTGTGTTTTTTGTGTGTAGAGTTTTTTTGTGTGTTTTGGGGATGTTCTACCCTTCCACTGAAAGGATAGCCCTTCAAAATTCTTAGCTATCTAAGCAGGGTCTATCAATTTCAACTTTCCATCAATTGGCGATCCAGGGTCTTATCTCTTTTCCTTTTGGACATTAAAAGCAAAGTTCATACATTACTGAGACAGGGTGACTCCTTTAGGGCAACCTGTGTGAGCTTTACGGTTTTAAATTTAGTTTTTTTTTTAAGTTGGTGTCTCACTTTGTTATACAGGCAGGGGTACGATGCCACGATCACTGCTCACTGTAGCCTCGACCTCTTGGCTCAGGCGATACTTCTGTCTCAGTTTCCTGAGTACCTGGGACTATAGGCATGTTCTACCATGCCTGGCTCATTTCTTTCTTTCTTTCTTTTTTTTTTTTTTGCAGAGTTTATTAGAGAAAGAGAAGGGGAGACATATAAAAGAACATGCCTCAGTACAGGTGTCTTGGAGGAAGACTGCCATAGCTAATTTTTTTTTAATGGTAGAAATGTGGTCTTGCTATTATGCCCTGGCTGGTCTTGAACTCCTAGGCTCAAGTAATCCTCTTGACGTGGCCTCCCAAAGTGCTGCGATTACAGGAGTGAGCCACCGTGCCCAGCCCTTACTATTCATTTTTGACCCCTATAGATTTCCCTTACTTTCTTGTGGGCTTGGTTATTCATTTTTAGGTAATTTTAATTAGGGAGATTTTTAGATTGTTTTTTCTGCCTTATTGCCAGAAACAGAAATTAATTCTTCCATTGACTGATTTTCCAAACCACTTCTTAGTGACTTCTGCAGCTACCACTCCATTAAAGTCAGGAATGGCTTTCACATTGCGAAGTTAGTGGATGTTTTTCAGTCTTCATCTTGAATGAGCTCTTAGCAGATTTGTTTTTATCAAGAAATTCCTGTTGGAAATATCCTCTATTTTAATATGTGTGTGTGTATTTGTGTGTGTGTTGCTTTTGTAATATTATGCTTGGATTGGTTGCCCTATTCTGTATTCCTCCCTCCTTCCCTCTCTCCCTTTCTAAGATATGTGGTACAATTCAAGAGATTAGGTATACAAATGGTCATCATACAGGTAAAGTTTGGGCCTCACTTTGGTTCCCACTTTGCCTAGTTTGAGATCAGGTACCCTTATTGATGTTATGTGCCCCCCTTTCTCCCCTGGCAGTGTCCCGCTACTGCCAATCCCTTTCTTACAGTATTATCGTTAAGTATTTGGGGTCTGCTTATGAGTGAGAAGGCCTAGTCTTTTTCTTTTTACCATTTCTTTTTACTTTTCCTGTGGCTTCTCTTTATTCGAATATGGTATTAAAATTTTGTGAGCCTCTGCTTTTCTACAGTTCTAACTAGATCTTAGTACTTAAAATCTTTTGTCTAAAATATGACAGTAGCTACTTAAGTGATATCCCTCTTCCATTGTCTTTCAGGCCATTGTCCACAGTACAGTCAAAGAGATGTTATGAAAACATAATTCTGATCATACCAATCTCCTGATTAAAATGCTTTGATGGCCTGCCTTTAGGATGAAATTTAAAGTATTTTGTGAACTGTAAAGCTCTGTGTGAGCTGACTCCTAACTCCATTGTTTAGCATCTAATTTCTTTGCTTATACCATGCTGGCTGTATCACTGAGTTGGTTGTATATAAGCAACAGAAGTGGATTCTGTCCAATTTAAGTAAGCAAAGACTTTTTTGGATATGTACAGTTACTTTAGAGAATTAAAGGAAAAGCTGTATCCCATACCTCTGGAAGGACAAAGTAAATGTAGTTCTCAGCATTAGGTAAACAAGAATTAATCAATAGCTCCTAATATTACTAATATTAGACTGACCATTTTCTGCCCTTTTGAGTATATGTTCAAGATTTAAATTCCCAGGGGAGACAATTTGATTGTCTTGACTTGGGTTACACTTTTACCCAGGGGCCAAGGCGTGGTATGAAATGTGGGAGAGGTACTTCCCGGATGCCATTTGGAAGAGCAATGGGACAGATTTCTTATTAAGTAAAAACAACAGAATATGTCTCTAAGGACTTCATTTTATTTGATGTGTCACTTCCTCATGGAGGCCTGCCTGAGACTGCTAATCTGTGAAGTTACCCCTTGTATTCTGTCACAGCACATTCTATTTCTTCATTATAGCACTAATATTTGTGTGGTTTTTTTAAATTTAATGAGTATCTTTTTCACCTTTAAGCTTCGTTAATGCCAGGATGGTATCTGTTTTCTTTTTTGCAGTATTTTCAGCATCATTTTCTCTGGGCATAAAAGGCACATAGGTTTTTTTAGAATATTGTAAAATGAAGTTAATTATGCAATATCCAGTTGATTTAGACAATAAAGTGATGTTAAAACCCTTTAAAGGATTTTATAGTGAAATATATAATGTTAAAAGTATTCTGTATATAGGCAGCTATATAGAACAAAAGGAAGCCATAAATTATGTATCAACAGTGTTTGTTGGCTATTTTTTCTTACTTCTCCATATACTTCAAATTTTTAATAAAATGTATTATTTTATACGTAATGTCAAATGAAACAATAGATAATGAGTAAAATTGTTCATCTTTATGTAAAAATAGAACAGCCTAAGAAATAGTTAATACTTGCCTAAAGAGATTTAGATATACCTATATTCCATTGAGATGGCCAAAAATCTCAAAAGAATTCTAACTTTCATCTTACCCTCTCTGAGTAATGAATACATTAATTGTATGAAAACATATTCCACAAACTAAAAAAGGAAAAGCCAAAGATACAAGAATGTTGTGTTTAAAGAAATCTCCTTAGATTTACTCTATATATTTCTTTTATTGATACTTGATATTTTACATTATGTGGTGCATATGAGTATTTGTTACATGCACCAAATGTGTAATGATTAAGTCAAGGTATATGGGGTATCCATCGCCTTGAGTATCATTTCTATGTGTTGGTAACATTTCATATCTTCTCTTCTAGCTACTTTGAAAAATACATATTGTTTCTAACTTAGTCACCCTAGTTTGCTATCAAATGAGCACTTATTTCTTTTATCTAACTGTGTGTTTGTATCTATTCACCAACCTTTCTTTTATTTCCCCCTCATACCCTCACACCTTTCCCAGCCTCTGGTATCTGACATTCTATTCTCTATCTCTGTAAAGATCATTTTAACTCCTACATATGAGTTGAGAACATGTGGTATTTGTCTTTCTTTGCCCGGCTTATTTCACTTAACATAATGCCCTCCAGTTGCATATGCTGTTGTAAATTGCATGATTTTATTCTTTTTTATAGCCAAATAGTATTTCATTGTGTATATATGTCATTTTTTTTTTACCCCTTTGTCTGTTGATGGATACTTAGGTTGATTCCATGTCTTTGCTGCTGTGAAACTGCTGTGATAAGCATGTAAGTGCAGGTATTCTTTTGACGTACTGGTTTATTTTCCACTGGAGAGGTACCTGCTGGTGGGATTGCTGGATCATATGGTAGATCTGTTTTTGTTTTATTTGTTTAGAAATCTTCATACTATTTTCTATAAAGGCTGTACTCATTTACTTCCCTACCAGCAATGTGTATGTTTTCCTTTCTCTTTATCCTGAAATATCCTGACCAACATCTGTCATTTTCTTGTCTTTTTAATAATAGCCTTTCTTACTCGTGTAAGATGTTATCTTATGGTGGTTTTGATTTGCATTTCCCCGATGATTAGTGATGGTGAGTATTTTCATATACCCATTGTCTGTTTTTGCTCACTCCTTTTTTTTTTTTTTCTTTGAGTCAGTTTCACTCTGTTGCCCAGGCTAGAGTGCAGTGATATGATCACAGTTCACTGCAGCCTCTACCTCCTAGGCTCAGGCAGTTTCTGTCTGAGCCTCCTGAGTAACTGGGACTACATGCACACACTACCACATCCAACTAATTTATTTGATGGTAGAAACGAGGTCTTGCTTCGTTGTGTAGGCTGGTCTGGAACTCCTGGGCTCAAGCAGTTCTCTAGCATTGACTTCCCAAAGTGTTGGACTACAGGCGTGTGCTACCATACCCAGCCTTTTGCCCACTTTAATGGGATTATTATTGTTGTTATTTTATTGTTGAGTTTCTTGTATACTCTGGATATTAGTTCATTGTCAGATGAATAGTTTGGAAATGTTTTCTCTCATTAACAGGTTGTCTTTTCACTCTGTTGATTGTTTCCTTTGCTTTGTAGAAGGTTCTTAGTTTAATATAGTTCCCCCCACCTCCTTTTTTTGGGTGGGGAGTCGAAGTCTCTGTCACCCAGGCTGGAGTGCAGTGGCACCATCATCGCCCACTGCAGCCTTGACTGACTGGGCTCAGGCAATCCTTCCCCTTCAGCCTCCCAAGTAGGTGGGGCTATAGGTGCATGCCATCACGCCCAGTTAATGTTTTTTTAAAAAAAATTTTGTAGTGACAAGGCCTTACTATGTTGCCTAGGCTGTTCTTGAACTCTTGGGCTCACGCAATCCTTCCACCTTGGCCTCCCAAAGTACTGGGATTACAGATGTGAGCCACTACGCCCAGCCTATAGTCTCCTTTTTCTCTTTTTGTTTTCATTGTCTGTGGGTTTGAGGTCTTAATCCTAAAGTTTTTGCCTGGTAGTTTTATATTTTCAGGTCTCATTTTTAAGTCTTTAGTTCATTTTGGTTTGATTTTTATATTTGGTGAGAGAGAGGGTTCAGTTTAATTTTTGTGCGTATGAATATTTAATTTTCCCAGCATGTTTATTAAAGAGGATGTCCTTTCCCCAGTGTATGTTCTTGGTACCTTTGTCAAAAGCCAGTTGACTGTAAATATGTGAATTTATTTCTGGGTTCTCTATTCTGTTCCTCTATGTGTCTGTACCAATATCATGCTGTTTTGGTATACTGTAACTTTGTGGCATATTTTGAAGTCAGGTAATGTGATGCCTTCATCTTTGTTCTCTTTGCTCATGGTAACTTTGGCTATTCTGGCTCTTTTCTGTTTTCATACATGTTTTAGGATTGCTTCTTCTTTGAAAAATGACATGGATATTTTGATCGGGTTGCTTTGAATCTGTAAAGTACTTTGGGCAGTGTGATCATTTTAACTACGTTAGTACTCTTGATTCATGAGTATGGGATGTCTTTATATATTTTTTTTGTGACATCTTCAATTTCTTTCATGAGTGTTTTATAGTTTTTCTGATAGAGTTCTTTACCCTATAGTTAAATTTATTTCTGCATTTTATGTTTTGTTTTGTTTGTAGCTGTGATAAACTGCATTGCCTTCTTGATTTCTTTTTTAGCTGTTTGATTATTGGTGTGTAGAAATGCTACTAATTTTTATGTTGATTTTGTGTCTTGCAGCTTTGTTGAATTTATCATTTCTAAGAATCTTTTGGTGGAATGTTTGAGTTCTTCTGTATATAAGATGATGTTGTCTATGGAGTGAAATTTTTTTTTCCTCTTTTCCAATTTGTATGCCTTATATTTCTTTCTCTTGCCAGATCGCTCTGGCTAGGACTTCTAGTACTATGTTTAATAAGAGTGGTGAAAGTGGGTATTCTTGTTTTGAATGTATTTTGTATTTCATTCAATGAATTCTTCAGCTCCAGAATTTCTGTTTGGTTCTTTTAAATGATATATGTCTCTTGGTAAATTTCTTACTCATATCCTGAATTGTTTTTCTTATTTCTTTGTATTATTTTTCAGAATTCTTTTGCATCTCACTGAGCTTCTTTAGCATCAAAATTTTGGATTCCTTTTCTGGCATTTAATAAATTTGTTTTTGTTGGGGATTCTTACTATAGAATTATTGTGTTCCTTTGGCGGTGCCGTTTTCTTGGTTTCTCATTTCTTCTGTTTCTTAAATTACATCTGATATAGTCTTCTTCCAATTTTTAGAACTTGTTTTCATAGGAGAGAACTTTTTTCCGAAGATATATCTGTGGTGTTGTTGGGTAGATCACTTTGGATTTGATTTTGGGCACATGCAGTAGTGTAGTCTCTGTATGTTTTTTTTGGCTGCAAATAGTGTCAGTAGTATCTGATTTCTTCACTGGTTTAAGGTATGAGTATTAGTGAAGGCTTTAAGTTTTGCTTGGGACTACCATGTCAGGGTAGGCCAGACTGTGTTGCAATAGTGGACTGAGTATGGCTGACTTGGGCTCTAGGGTAGGTAGCATATGTTGGCACTAGTGTTATTAGGTCCAGGTGGCTCACTACTTGCCAGTATCAGCAGCAGTGGGCTGTGGGAGTGGATATGTTCTTGGGTCACTGGCCTGATGATTTGGAATGGATGAGGGCAGTGACTGTTGGGATAACCCTCTGGGTCTCAAGCAGTGTGTACTGGTGTTGGAAGTAGCTTCAATGGGCATAGTGGGCCTGTCTTCAGGCCTGCAGGTGGCACATACAGGTGTGGTGATAACAGCAGAGTGGGTAGGCCCAATTTTAGGCCCCTGGGAGAATTGTTCAGATACCACCAGTGGTGGATTGTCTGGCCCCTGTGTGCTCTGGCACAGGGTAGAGGAGGAGCCGGGGGCGGGGGAGGACAAAGCCAGCCCAGGCAGGCTTGTCCTCAGGCCCTCCTCCCTCTTATGGTGTACACAGATGCCTGTCATGGGTGGCAAGGATGGGGCCATCCCCAGACCATTGGTGAATGTCCATGTGTTGAGTGGCAGCAGTCACACTGTTGCTCTGCCACTGGCCAGTCTGGGCAGCCTAGGTCCAAGGTTGGGGAATGCTTGTGCCTCACCCCTGGCAGTGGTAGTCTGTGTTTTACTCACATCTCAGTCCTGATGGTGGCAGCTCGCCCCTCAGTTGCACCTTAGCCCTGGCACTGTTGGATTGCAGGAGAATGTGCATCCTATTGGGACCAGGGGCGGCGGCCGTGGGGGGGTTTGTGAAAATGGTGCTTTGCTGTAGCTGCTTGCGTCCTCGAAAGTGGGTGTGACCCTATTCGTGTTTCATTCCTGGGGCAATCCTGTCACACAATCTCCCAGCCACTCAGTATATTAGTTTCAAGGTCTTTGAGGGTCAAGGAGCTCTTCTGTGGTTAGCATTGCAGGAGTCTGCAGTGGGAATGTGGACCCCTGAGGGTCTCTCACTTACCCTTTCTCCTAAGCTTCTAGCTGATCCCAGCCTAGCAGGGTGCCTTGCTTCTCTTTCATGCCTTATTTTTTTAGCTATTTCCTGTCACTTTTCTGTTGAATTCCAGTTCTGTTCTCTTGCATGATCTGTTTGAAGTGTAGTTATCTACTTATTATTTTGGTTGTTCTTAGAGGAGGAAGTGATTACAAAATGCCTGTAGTTAGCCATCTTGAAACCTCTCTTTATCCTTTAACTTTTCTAACTTTGATAGATATTATTCCTTCTTTATATTTACTAATATGACTACTATTTGTCAAATGCTTACCATGTGGTAGGCAATATTTATATGATTTGCATGTTTTAGCTAATCCTTGCACTAGCCCTATGAATTCATTGGTACCATCTTCACTTTTTAGGTGAGGTATATAAGATTCAGTGAAGTTATCTGAACAAAGGATTAGGATTTGGACTTTTAACTACTTTAACATCATACTAACCTCTACAAAACAGTATTCACTCTTTTGGGGTTAGGTCAGGGATAAGTTACTAGGCTTAATGACTGACTTGGTTAAATATTTTTAAAGACTATTCCATTCATTTACTCTGGTTCTTTTGCTGAATAAGCAACTTGATGGGTACTGATTTGACCTCCCAAGCAGTTTGAAAGTGGGAAGCAGGGACTCAGGTTGGTGAACACTAATATTTCTGTCACTTCAGGCTTGCTTCTGTCTTATTTATCAATTTTGTGTTATTGCATTGACACGCTGATACAAACTCTAAACAGTGTTCTCTTGGCTTCTTCCTGAGATCACCATTTGTTTTCATGTTTTCAAATCCAAAGGGCGTTTTCATTCTGTGTCTTAGCTAGATTTCTCAGTTGATGCCATCTCTGTCAGGCTCTCTTTCTTGGCTTCAGTGACACCAGAGTCATGGTCTTCTTTTTATCTTATTGGTGTCTGTTTTCTTACAAATTTTTCTTCCATGAACATCCTTGAAATGTCGAAAGGCCTCAGGACTGAGCCCTAGGCTGGCTTTCAACAAAACTTCCATTCCTCCTGTTTCAATTTTCACCACCTCAGTAAAGGGCACTTTTAATCACTAGACGGAAACATGTGATTCATTCTATAAGACTTTCTCTACCCTACCTACTAAGTCTAATTTATCATCAAGTTTAGATGATTTTAACTTATAGATGCACTGCATATCCATCTTTTTCTGTGTTCACTACCTCTACCACCCTAGTCCAGAGGGACATAATTTTTCATCTAAATTATTAAGTAGCCTCCTACAAAAGTAAATAATGCTATTTGCCTTTAGTGTCTTCCTGTCCATCTTGGCATACATTCTAAACAGCTATACATGGTTGGCATGGTTCTGTGAGGTCTGCTCCTTTCCCCTCTCTCCAGCCTTGTCTTCTATGTGAGGTCTGCTCCTTTCCCCTCTCTCCAGCCTTGTCTTCTATCAGTCTTTCCTCTAGGCTTTAGCCTTATTGGCTATATTTTTCTTCCTTCAATATTTCAAGGACTTTTGAGCGAGCTTTCTATCGTACTTTTTGTCCATTTAACACCTGCTTAACCTTTAACCTTGGCTTAAATATTTCTGCAAACAGGTCTTTCTGGCTTCCTAATTTTTCTCTCATGGTGCCTTTTTCTCTTCAATCAGAGTACGTATTGGAATTTATATTCATATATTTGTTTTAATGTTTGCCTTCCTCATTAAAGTGTAAATTCCCAGAGAGCAGGAATCTTGTCTCTAGTTCCCTATTTTATCCCTCGCTCCTAGCATAATGCCTAATTCTCTTTTTTTTTTTTTTTTTTAGTTG
>NW_007248630.1:0-43068 GCF_000164805.1 Carlito syrichta | reverse complement strand
TGGTGGATTCTTTTTTTTTTGAGTTGGAGTCTCACTCTGTCGCCCAGACTGGAGTGCAGTGGCTGCTCCCAGCCACCGCAGCCTCGACTTGCTGGGCTCCAGCGATCCTTCTGCCTCAGCCTTCCAAGTAGCTGGAACTAAGACGCACGCTACCACACCCGACTAATTTTTTGATTTATTGTAGAGATGAGGTCTCACCAAGTTGCCTAGGCGAGTCTCGAACCCGCGGGCTCAGGCAATCCACTCACCTCAGCCTCCCAAAGGCGCGGGATTACAGGCTGAGCCACAGAGCCAAATTCTTGTCTGATTCTTAGTAGCTATTAAATACTGTTGGAAGGAGGGAGGGAAGGAAAGAAAGAAGGAGTTAGTAGGTCACTGTCGCCCTCTATATCATTCTGCATCTTGGTTTCTGTTCTGTCTTGAGATGATTTCAGGGTACTTCCCTAGAGCTTGTGTGTCACAGGATTTAATTCTATTTAACTCAGTGATTATCACTTTGATTTGGGTTAAAATAGTATATGACTTGTAAAAGATGGAAATAGAGTGAAGCTAAATAGAAAGCAGATACAGAACTACTTAAGGAGGATGCTGTACCAATCATACCTGTGGTGTGAGAGAGTTGAAGGGAATCAGTGATCATCATTTTCAAAGAAAGATAGAGAATTTTAAGCTTTCCTGCCTTGATAGGAAAGGAAAATTTTGTTTTGTTGTATTTTACAGCAGTGGCTTGAGTACCAGATACAGTTTCGTAGTGTGATCACTGAATTGTACATTTAGCTGTGTACTTCCCCATATAAGTATACATTAATGCAATGTAAAAACAGAATTTAAGTTTCGAGACTGAAGGTCCCCAGTCATAATTTTACTTCTCAATATTATTCTTTCATGATATGTTACTGCATGTGGTGATGGGTGATTGCAGTGTTCAGTATGTGTTAGGGATGATAGAGAGGACCTGATAGTTACAACACTATACTTTCCTGACTTAAAGATAAAATTTTAACTAGAGCATTAACTTCAAAATGACTGTTTATTGAAAGTTACTGTGTAATAGATATTGCTAGAGCCTTTATATGGATGTTCTCAAAATCTCACAAAAACCCTCTAAGGTAGCTATTACCTTTATTTTATAGATAAGAACAATGTATAGGCTCAGTGGGTTAAGCAATGTGATTAAGATCACATGGTTGGGAGAGCTAAGATTTAAACCCAATTTTGTCTCAGTCAAAAGCTTGTGCTATTTCATTTTCAGCATGCTGTCTCCAACTAACTTTAGTCTTTTAGTTTTAGAAACTGGAGATTACATGTGTAGTAAGCTTTTCACCATCAAAAACACTTGCTAATCAGCATTTTATCTTTTAAGATATTTTGAAAAAACTGAGTTCAGTAAAAACCCAATAAATATTTGTTGATTTATCTGTGGAGTAAGCGGTTTGTAAAAGTGTTTATCTTCTTCTCCCTATGTGCTATTTGGAATGTAAGATTCTTTAACATGCAGTCTCTTCTCTGTCCTTCTCAGCCAAACTTCTTGAAAGAGTTATCTTGCCAAGATTTATTGCCACAGGTAGTAACTCCTTTTTCTGGCCTTATCTTAAATGACCAATAGAATAGTTTGACCTTTTCCTCTGAAATTCTTTTTAGTGTTTTCTAAGATTCTTTCTCTCAGTTTGCTAAGTTCTTTGTGAATTTTTTTTTTTCTCTCTTTAAATGGTAATATTCCCTGGGGTTCTGTCTTTAGTTCTCTTCTCTTGATTGTGCTAAGAACTTTCCCTGGGTGATCTCATTTTTGTTTTTTGGCTTTGACAGCATTCATATCAGGAGTAGTAAATGGCACACTTACAGGGGTTATGCAGGTAACATAAATGAGTGACAATGATGGGACTTTGGTGGATTAAAGTAATTATGTCCTGTCCAAAGCTCCAGCCAGATTGTTGCCGTTTCACAATACAGTATCCAGTGTTGACAGATCTTTAGTTTTTCAAGAGAAATAAGCAATCTAGAAATTTGGAATATTTTTAATGTGAGAATTCCACATTTCTAAATATGGGCAACTAATTAAATTTTCAGCTGTACTGCAGGTCAATAGAAGTCTTTTTAGTTTACAAGATTACTTGTTCTAACTTACTGTTCTTCTGGTGTCTTCTGACCTGATTTTTCTGCCTAGTTTCAGGCTTATCCCATTATTTTCTAGACCACATAGGAGTTCTTTGTCCCACAGACATCTTGGAGACCATGATGATTACCCTTTAACCTCTAAGTAGTATTAGAAAGTGGTTTCTTTTATAGAATTAGACAGCTGTGAATTTGAATCCTGATTCTACCGCCACCTAGGTGAAGTTACCAGGCAAGTTACATTATTTATTTAAATTTCTGTTTTGTCATATGTAAAATGAGAATATTGTTTACTTCATTGAGCTATTATGCTAACACAGTTACCTGCATGCCGTATCCAAATACTGACTACTCTCTCTTGCCATTCCTGTTTCAGTGAGTGGTATCACCACTTCCACTTACTGCTGCTTAAGTCATTCTTGACTCTTTCCTCAATTTTATTTTTCAGATACAATTAGTCACCAAGTCTTACAAACTTTTTCTTTGTAATATCTCTTTACTATTGTTACCTTAGTTTAATTCTGGTTTTTGCTCATCAGTAATATTGCAGCCAGCCTTAACAGCTTTCTCTCAGCCTACTGTTCATGATTCATGTTTTGCTTTAACATCAGTCTGATCTGCTTAAAAATTTCAGTGGTTCCTCATTGTCTCTGCTGCTTGCTTTTTGCCTCATTTCTTGCTTAAACTATATGGGTGGTACTTATACGTCCTTAGAATTTATCCTGTTCTTTTCTGCATGTTTCTTCAAACTAACCTCTATCCTTCAACACCATTAGAAGTTAGCTTTAAAGGCAACATCTTTCAGTAAGTTTTTTGACTCCCACTCCAGGTCTGGTTTAGATAACCTCTTTTTCTGCACTTATATCCCCTTGAAGATGTCTCTGTCATAGCATTCTTCACACCCTTTTGTGATGCCTTTTTTCCACCAAACTTCTTGAAGGCAGAGACCACCTATCTGAATGGCTTTTTATCTCCAGGGCTTAGAATGATGTCTGACCAACAGTGAGTTCTCGTATGTTTATAGAATGAATGCATTTACTGAATGAATAAGTATTTTTTCCTGGAGAAATTATAAATAGAAAAAGGGCCCAGGAGCTATAATTCTAGTTGTAAAATATTTATTATATGGACCTTTTAAAATGTCCCAAATCTTTTTATTCCTTTGTTTGAAAATGATGCTTTTATTATGAAAGGTGCTTTTATTATGAAAGGTGCTTTTATTATGAATCAGTCACATTGATCATCTTTAAAACAAAGTAAATTGTACTGTTGATAAATTACTAAATATTGCTGACTTCTATGACTATAATTTCTAAAATTTTTTTCGCGTACAGCCCATTTAGATTCATTCTTTCATACTTTTTTCCTGTTACTATGTCGAGTTCTGAGTCTTCCTCCCTCCTTCCCTCTCCCCTCTCAAGAGCCTTGGTTTATAGCATAATCTCTCCATTTCTTCACTGTTGACAACATGGGCCAGATATTTCATTGTTGTAGAGACTGTCCTGTGCCATGTCAGATGTTTAGCAGCATCTCTGGACTCTACCTACTAGATGCCAGTAGCATTCTCTCCACCCCTCCCACCCCCGGCTTGACAACTAAAAATGTTAGATGTCCCCTGTGGGGCAAAATCATCCCTGCTTGATAACTACTGGTTTATAGATATTTCATTTCTTTCCTTTATCTTCAACGATCCTCTCTTTCTCCATGAGCTCTTTGTTATCAGCATTTGAGCATGATTGCCTTCTTAAAAAAAACAAAACAAAACATGTCTTTTCTCTCCCCCATCTCTTCCATTCTCTTTTCTAGATTGAATAGATTCCACTTTCTCATTACACACTCCTCTGTCCCATGGTGCTAACTGAAACAGTTTTCATCGACTCCCACTATATTTTACCTTCTGTGTTCTCTGGAGTGAATGGTACCACTGTGTCATAGCCCAGGTCACTGTGTCTTAATTTTCCCTTTGCCCCCACCCCTACAGACACCCCATACAGTTAGTCATAAAGTCCTGTTTGTGCTATTTCGTGAATATCTCTGAAATTCACTTACACTCTTTATTCCCACAGCTGTGTCCCACCAGTGTCATCAGCTTCTTTATTGGTCTCTGAATTTCAAGTCTAGTCATGTTCTGCTTTATTTTCTGCATTGTAGCTTTTCTAGAACTAGATTTCTTCCCATTTCAGACCTTCTCAATCATGATTTCTGGGGGCTTAACATTTGTGTTTTGGGAAGGCCTGTCAGGTGACTTTTATGCGACTCTCGCTGCTTCATTCTCCTATTTAAGACATGTTTCATTGCTCTTAAGAACTCCTAAAATCCTTCATGTATTTTTTATGAAGCCATTCCTCATGTGGTCCCTGCCTATTAACAAAAGCATTTTTGCTAAGTAAAAAATGACAGGTTCTTTTAGGCAAATACCTTTTGAAACTTCAGTGTTTTATTCATTTAGTTACTGGCACATTTTTGAAAACACCAACAGTAAAATTTATAATTGGGGAAAGGATCAGGAGGAAATGTGAATTTTATAACTTACTGATCAATATTATGTATCTAGGACAAATTTGACTACTAAGTTTAAAAATATTTAAATATAGTTTCTTTTCTTGCAGGTATTTATAACAGCAATGATGTAGCAGTATCATTTCCAAATGTAGTGTCTGGCTCAGGATCTAGCACTCCTGTCTCCAGTTCTCATTTACCTCAGCAGTCTTCTGGGCATTTGCAACAAGTGGGAGCTCTCTCTCCTTCAGCCACATCATCTGCAACCCCTGCTGTGGCTACAACTCAGGTGAATTATTATGCTATGGAGTGACATGTAGTAGATGATTTTTCTATTAATTGATTTTCTCATCTTTTAAGGTGAGTTTGATTGGAGAAGAAACAAATGAATTAGGTCTTCCTATAGGAATTCATGAAAATATCTCAGTTTTTATTTACCTGTTAGAGGAGACATTTTTACATGATACTCATAAGCGATGACAGACGAGTATGTAGCCATTAATTGATTCTTTCTTATTTCTGAGTTTCTGCTGTATAAACTAGTAATTTCAGGGGAGCTTTTATGCTTTATTTAAAAAAGTAGGATCCACAAAGTATGAACCAGTTGTAAACTGTTGTTATTTTAAAGTTCTTTTTTAAAAATTGCACAAATAATATATGAAGACTTGTCTAAATTAACATTTTAAAAGCCAGTGTAGGAGAATATAGCATAAAGAGCGAAACTTCCTTTCAAGTACTATGTGACTTTCCTCCTAGTGCAAGAGAACATACACTCATACGTGTTGTTAATGAGGTGAATGTGTCAACTTTTCCATTTGTTTACCCCTTTTCCCTCACTTGATATCTGGAGTTTGATAGATGACCTAGTCTACTGGAATGCTTTAAAAGCAAAAGTCAAATAAGAAA
The DNA here is from genome assembly GCF_000164805.1 of Carlito syrichta. Classification (NCBI taxonomy): domain Eukaryota; kingdom Metazoa; phylum Chordata; class Mammalia; order Primates; family Tarsiidae; genus Carlito; species Carlito syrichta. The sequence continues at coordinate 37,551 of NW_007248630.1, read as the reverse complement.
AATTGTAATCTTAAGTTTTATAAACAGTACAGTATGTGGGCAAAGCAGTATACGCATCCGTCGCTATTGCACCCTTACTTTCCCAAGGAGAATAATGTAGGATTTCCAAAGTGTGTGTATGTGTGTGTATATATGTTTTTTTTAATTTAAATTTTATTTTATTATAGAATTGTGGTAAGTAAGGATTAACTACACAAGTAGGCTGCATGCAGGAGAAGTTTGGGCCTCCATTTGGCCCTCACTGGTTTGAGACCAGGTACCCTTTGTATTATAATGTGTCCCTCCCCATCTCCCCCATCCATCCTCCCTCCCCTGGCAGAGCCCAGTGACTGCTGATCCCTCCCTTGTGCTAATGTGATTAATGTTCAGGTCCTACTTATGAGTTAGAACATGTACTATTCAGTCCCTTGTCTCTGTGGTAGATCACTAAGTATGATGGTCTCCAACTCTATCCAATTTATTGACTGCAAAGTCCGTAATTTTGTTCTTTGTGACTGTGTGATACTTCATCACATTTTCTTTATCCAGTCCACTTTCCATGGGCAGTAGGGTTGGTTCCATGTTTTTGTTATTGTGAATAGTGTGGCTGTAAACATGCGTGTGCAGGTAACTTTTTTGAAGAACGATTTATGTTCTTCTGGGTATATTCCCGGCGGGGTGGGGGGGGCGCGGGGGATTACTGGATTGTAAGGAAGGTCAGTTTTTAGTTCTTTTACGATCACCACATAGCTTTCCATAGAGGTTGAACTAGCCTGCACTCCCACCATTTCCTTTTCTCCACACCCATGCCGACATCTGTTGTTTTTTGATTTGTTAATGATGGCCATTCTTATTGGAGATAGGTGGCATCTCATTGTAGTTTTGATTTGCATTTCTCTGATGATTAGTGAGGCTGAGAATTTTTCCATGTATCTCTTGGCTGCTTGTATATCTTCTTTTGAAAAGTGTCTATTCATGTCCTTTGCCCACTTTTTAATTAGTTTTTATTTATTTTTATTATAAAGTGCGGGGTACAATTCAGGGTTAGGTATATAAACATTGATTATGCAGGTACTCTTGTTAATGAGGTATGCCTCTCCTTTTGCCTACTTTTTTTTTTTTTTTTTTCCAGGGTACCTGAGTGTTTATTATTGTGTGTTGTGATGTTACTGCTTAAGAGAGCATTCACAGGCAGAATTGTTGCTGTTTCATTATTGTTATTCTCTTGGTTTGTCCTTGTTAAAAACAACCATTTTGGTTTTCCTTGTCTGTTGTGCACAGGCTGAAGTGCAGTGGGGTACTTATGGCCACTGCAGCTTTGACCTGCTGGCCACAGGCAATACTTCCACCTCAGCTTTCAGGCATGTGCCACCATACCCAGTTATCTGTTTGATTCACTGCTGAAATGAGATCTCACCAAGTTGCCCAGGCTGGTCTGGAACCCCTGGGCTCAGTTACTCCTCTCACCTCCAACTCCCAAAGTACTGGAATTACAGGTGTGAGCCATGATGCCCAGCTAGAGACCAGTCAAGCTGAGGGTTGCCAGATAGGTTCATGAAAGTTGAGTTCAGAAGGCAGGTCACCTGTCCTGCTGTACTTCAGTTTGGTCAAGCAGGTAGGCCAGTGGATCCATATATTCATTGCTGTAGCAGAAATTGCCAGTGTTTGTGGCTAGGTAGGGCACTTGCGGGGAGGAAAGAATTAACTCACACTTTGCACTCCATGCTGATGCTCACTGTTTTTGAATCTGTCTCCATCTCCCGGCTTCTGGGTGTCCCAGGGTCCTCCCTACTGACTTCCCAGACCTGCTTTTCACATGATGAAAAAGAAAGACTGCCTACTTTTTAATAGCATTGTTTGTTTTTTTCCTTTCTGCTCATTTGAGTTCCTTGTAGACCTTGGATGTTAGGTCTTTGTCAGATTTTTTTTTACTTTGGAAATCTTTAAAATTTTATTTTCATTTCACCAAAACTCTAGTGGTAAAATTAAGCCTTTTAATGTTCAAGAAAATTGTAACAGTGACAAATGTCTAATAACAAACAGCGAGTTAAGTAGTTGGTTGTAAGCTGCTATAAACTTGAGCTTCGTGTATATGTGCATAATTTCTATTGCACAGGTTTTTTAGAATATATATATGTGTATATATACTATGTATATTCTAAATATATACACACACATTTTCAGTAAGACGTACATCAGAACACAGCATTAGGGTATTTTTCATGCATGTGTGTGAATAGTGTGGTATGAGCAGTCACTGTTATAAAAGGTATTAGAATGAGCAACAGATAGTTCAGTACAGAAAACCAATGGCATGGTTAGTACTATCATCTCTGAAAATGCAAGTTAACTATTTGGTGAACCTCTCAACCCGAGTAAGGGGAATTTGACTACTTTTATCTCTTTTAATTAAGTGTAGCCATATGTTGTTGATCGTTTTGCATCCTTGGACAAAGTCTCACATGAACATTTTCAACATGCATTTTTCTTTTCTGTCTTTATAAAAGTCTGTTTAATTACTCTCTGGTTAATTCCAGGCTGAATTAAGCAAAAATCTCATTTCTTCTCATTCATTATGTTTGTGGGCCAGGAGGTTGGTGTTAGGGAGGTGGACAGGGAAGTGGTGTTAAAGAGAAATTTATAGCTAGAGGGAAAATTCCACTTAACATGTGACTCAACTAAAGAACAAAGAAATCATAGTTGTAAGTAATCCAGGATTCAGTCCAATTAAAATCTTTACTGTTTATCCCCTCTCCATGTTTCAGAAAGATGGGTCTCTTATAAATATGATCATCCAGTTAGATTCACATGCTGCATACTGAGACACCTGCATCTATGCTTCTGTCTAGCAGTAAATGCTTTCTGCCTTCAAGCTGAAGCTTATTTAGCCTGGCTTATCTGGTGCTGCTGTAGCAATCATCAGTCTCCAGGCAACTGAGGCACGTTGACCTCTTAGTTGAACTGAGTGCTGAACTACTTCAATTTAGCTGCCTGAGACAATGGTAATGGTGTTGAATGTGAAAAATGTGAAATTTTCTAGGCAATATGCAAGGGAAAAGATATAAAAATATTTAGATGGAATTGATAGGAATCTTAAAATTGGGGTACACTTAGCAATTGAATCCTTTTTTTTTTCAAAAATGACAAAGTTTATTTCTGTTTAACTCTCACATAGGTCGTGTTTATTTTCAAACCATACAATTCATTGTAGTTAGATGGTCACATTCTAACCTTTTATTTAGGGTTGCTCTAAGTATTTGATTTAAGAGAACAATGTGAAAGGTAAATTGGTAAGTAGACATCAATATTTACAGTATAATTCCAGAAGTCTTATACAGTTAAGAAAATCATCATACTAGCAAGCGAATACATTAAAAATATTAATAGAGAACAGAAATATTAAATTTGAATAGTGTTTTGCACCTTCTTTCTCCAAATCTCCCTAAAATTTTTAATTAAAGTAGTAGTTTTTTAATGACTGGATTGGTGCCAGTAGGATAAAAATGCGGAGGTCATTCTTGTTCTTTGTGACCTTCATTTTAAGCAAGATACACGGACTTCTACTTTGACTTGTTTGCTGCCTTTAGAAGTGCTCCCTGGAAAGTTGTCAGGGGGGTAAGATTGGGAAACAGCTAATGGAAATTAAAAACTGAAAATAGCTTTGTTTGTGCTTTTAATGGAGGAAGAAAGAAACTTGTAAAATTGGGGGTAGGTGGAGAGTGTCTGATGCTTAGCAGCACAAATTTGGGAAAAAAAGGCCTTTCAAATGTTTTAACCAGTTTTGTATTCTTAAATGTTAAGTTCTTTAGTTTTATTTGATATACTTGTTTTTAGAATAATTGTTCTTTTGCAGATAATTGATAGAAAACCTACTTTACTACATACTAGTATATCAGTAATAGAGTTACAATGATAGTTTCTTAACATTATTGAAAGATTGAACTCCTGTCCATGTGATTGTTAATGATGTGCTCTGCCCTTATTGGATCAGGAGTAGAGGTATAAATTAGTTTCTGTAGGAGTGCCATTAATTTTTCATTTTGCCTTTCGTATCCTACTGTTTCCCAGTTCTACATTTATTCTCTACTTTCTTTGGGAGAATGTAAGTGCTTTTGTTTGAAGGATTATTTATTTAATAGAAGAATTTAAGACTGAATGTGATGAGAAATAATTGCATTCTATTATATCCTGCATCTGTGAGTTTTGCTTTTGGATATAGTCTTCACGTAGATAATGATGGTTCCTTGTCCTACCCCATGTTACTGTTATAAGAAAATGTATAGGTTTAAACATCATTTAAAATAGGTTAAATTAACCTCCAATGTTTATTTATATGATATTTAGTAAATGCAAATATTTCAGTATTTTGAAGGTACACTCTAGAGTTTTGCAGATTTCTGTGATCCTTTTACTTCAGTCACCTTTAGATAGTTTGTTTTCCAATATTATAATGTGTGTTTGTGGGAGAGTCTGTCTTAGATGTCCTTGATTTCTTTTCAGATGATGTCTGATAAGGATACTTTCATTCTATTTGAGAAAATGATTCAGTTTCCAGGCAGATTGAACTGATTTTGGGAAATATTTGTGTTTTTACTTGATTAGTCAGAAAGAAAGTTTCATCTGATTTAAATAATTTCATAGTGATTTATAATTTTAAGGAAGTTACCTTTCTGAGCAAAATAAGTGCTCATAACTGTTTTATAATATCTCTTGCTATTGGATGATTAAAAGATTAAGTTATGGTATACAGCCACATATCTGGTAAATGTAGAATTAAGACAGCCTGACTTTTTAGCCTGCTGTCTAATTACTAATTATTGCTATAAGAGTGAAGTACCTGTTATACTAAGAGAGATGTCTTTGGAAAACATCATTGGGAATTTTACTGTGTCCATTTGTGTGATGTAATACAAAATAGCAGAAATTTTAGTCAGAAGTCCTGGATTCGAGGAGTTTTGCTACTCACTAATGTTACCTTGGGAAGGTCTTTTAATTTTTCTGGGCCTAGATTTTTTCATATGTAAAATGAGACTACTACTAGAAGAAACTGTTTTGCCTGAAATACAGATGTGTTATAAGTTTGAATACAAAGCATAGAAATCAGCTGATTACCCGTGAGAAAAGAAATTGTACAGAAGCTCTTCTTGTATTGAAAATAGTATTAACATTTTCTGTTAAAACTCATAGTTTCATGCTAATGTAGATATATGAATTTTAGCCATTTTAGGTTCAGCTGTGGATTAAGGTCTTTTCCAGTTCTAAAATTATTTCAATAGCCACCTTTGTCCTAGAGACATAATCTTTTTCCCCAAAAGGTAAGAGGTATATAAATTAGATATTAACCAATTAGGAAACTTACTTAGAATTGTTTGGTCAATCTGTACAGTCCTATTGTCCAATCATGAGTGTTCAGTGATGTTTTAACTACACTTTAATTCCTCCTACTACTTTATGGAAACTCAATTGTGGGGCATTTTGGCATTAGCCTAAACAATGGTTTTGAATACGTTAAGCTTCTAACAATTAGGGAGCAGTTTGGGGCATTGAATAATGTGGAATGATGCAATTGAACCTGACAGCTTCAACAGTCAGCCTACTCATGGGACCTGAAAGTTGTTCACACTTGGTTTCATCTCTCATCACACGCTGAGTATTAAAGCCTTACTGGTGGTAGCTGACACAGAAATGGGGTCTGCTATCAGAATATGTTTCATTGTAAACATAAAGTTTGAATCGAGCTGGAGAATATATGAAACTTTCCATTGTTCTCCAATCCCTGTCTAATGTTCATTTATGTTTTTTTTGGGTCAAACATATTATGTTTGCAAATTCAAAAATAACATAAATTATAACTAAAACCATTTGAGTCCTTATATTACATATGCGACATTGCTGTTATTATAACATATATAGATTAAATCATCACTGCATAATGAGGCATTTATGCCATCTAACTTTTCTTAGGGAAATAGGTTTTAATCTTTGAAATATAGCCACAGTTAGTTCAAAATGTAATTGGTAAATTTTATACTCTAATGAAGTTAATGGAAAAATAGAAATTACAGAAGCTTATGAAAAAATTTTTAAAACAAACTAAAATGTGAGTGCTTAATGTGCCAAGCATTTTTTAAAGCCTCTTACATATATTAACTCAATTCTCATAATATTTCTATGAGGTAGATACTATTATTATGGCCATTTTCCAGATGGAATTGAGGACAGAAACTCTGGTTTACCCAAGTTTGGTTGGTGATAGATATTGTGATGATACCAAGTTTTTTTCTCTTAAAATTATTTGTGAATTGGGAACTTTAAAAAGCAAATATTCAATTTAGTGAGCCTGACAAGATTTTGGAAGATTGCTTATTTAAGTCATGTGTCAGTGCTGGAAAACTTGAAAAAGAAGATACTTTTAGAGATTTATTTGAATCATTTGACTTTAGTGTTTATTGAGAAGTTAATTGTGCATTTAAAAAAATATTTACTGTAATCTGTTTCTATATAATTTAAGTATGAAGTTTCAAATCTACCTCTAGGTGATATATTGCTACAATACTTTCCAAAGGTGAAATCTTCATATATACTATTCTTTCAAGTCTAGTTTTTCTTCTTTGTTTTTTTGCCTTGATCAACATTCAAAAGGAAGAAAAATTTACCAAAACTGTACTTATTTTTAAGTCTTGTTAGAGTTACTAATTTACAGCCAAGCTCTTTTAAAACATTTCTATGTTCATAAGCAGACATTTGAAATATTAAGAGGTGAACTATTAACAACAGGAGAAATGTCAAGCATTTTGAAATACAATTTTTATCTTAATTTATATTAATATGATATGTCAGTCTACTTAGGAAATAGCTAAGTTTCTTTGATTTGTTTTGTGTTTGAATACTGGCTTGATAGACACTTGCATCTAGATGTTTAATTTATGAAATATTCTAAATTTGCTAGATGTATTCTTTAACTCAGACACCTAAATGTACATTGTTTAGAAGTCACTTAGATTTACCTCAGTAATTATTCAGTTTTTTCTTAACCTACTGGTCTTTGAGTTCATCTTGTAAAATAATTATACTTTTATTAATGAGGTTTTTAATAGAGTTTTAGAATAAATGTTATATCTTGAGTGGAAACGATTCCCATCAATTATTAATTTTGGGAAGGAGAAAAGATTCCTCTTTAAGATACCATATATTTCCAGGTAAAGCAGAAATGTATTATGACAATACTGACTTCTTACTTTGAAGTAATTTTAGATGCATAGAAAAGTTTTAAGAACAGTATAGGAGTTACAAATATTGCAGATATTCTTCACTCAGCCTCCCTAGTGTTAATAATGCATATCCTTGTAGTGCCAATAGATTCAAGGAAAATATGCGTTTATTCACAGCATTCTCCTTACCTGGAGGTTAAGACTGAAATGTTGTAAGATAGGCACTTTCCTCCAAAAAGAATTTCTGGTCTTTATACCAGATCTTCTGAGGTAGACTTATGTATATTAGTAATTTGCTTTAAATGCACTTTTAAAAAATCCATGTCCAAAGTATATTATAGAGAAATTTGTGTATGTCAGTGTTTCCTTTATTGCTTGTTCCAGATTTCTTTTATATAAAAGTTTCAAATGCCCTTTATGCTTTATAACTCTTATTTCTTTGGGTTAACATGGACTTCCTTCCATTCTTCTGAATCTTAATGCTCCCTCTTATTAATGGCAACAAAGGTTCTTGAATACGCCACATTTTAGTGAAAAGATCCAACAACTTAGCACTCAGCATGTGAGTGCTTTCTTCAGTAAGTCACCCTTCTTTTCCCAGATCTCCCACTTCTTCATCCCCTCTGCTACTAAGTTGTTGGATCTTTTCACTAAAATGTGGGGTTTTTTGGCTCAGAGGTGCCAACAGAAACGGTCATTAAAGAGTCTCAGCATTATCATTCTAAATATTTAATAAACATTGTCTCAGCAATCACAGTCATATGTAGAGTCTTTGGTAACTCATGCTACCCACCTTAAAATGTTCATGATTTGAATTTTCCAACAGAAATTATTGTAGAGTGGCGTAAATGCTTTCGTATGCCAAAGTGACACTATCTGGTAAAATTAATAACGTTTAATTTCTCTTGAAAGTTTGCTTAGATAAACGTCTTAATTTTTAGGAAATCAAAGGAAAGAAAAACTACCACCAGATATTTTTTAACCATCTAGCTTGAAAAATTGGCCATTTAAGATTGTATTCCCATTTTAGTTTGCTATTATTATTAACTTTTGCGAGCCAAATTTTAAACATATATACTTTTCTGCTTTGGCATATGCTAAAGATACTTTATCCTCTTTCTAATGATAGTCGTTTTGCAAATCAGTTGTTATGCCATACTGCTTTCTATTTTGATCTTTACTATATATAAACGGGCCTAATCTAGATAGTAGGGAAACGGATTATTTGGAGACTAGATCAAGAAAATGCCACCCCTCTGAAATTTGAAGCTACTAAGGATAAATATAAAACCCATGGCAGAAAGAATCCTTCCTAATTAGAGTATATTTCTAATAAGACCTGGATCTTCTGGTTCTTATCATGAGATTATAATTGGAAGTCAGAAGGTATTCCAACTGATTAGAATGTTGTGATTTCTCAATATGAATGATAAAGGTAAGTCAGAAGTCTAAGAGTGTCTCCTTGCTTTGCAGGTGCTACAGCATTTAGAAGTGTTCTTTGAGGACTATCCCATCAGCACTCTGTTCTGTGCTTTCACTTAGTCATATTATTCTCTTTCCTCCCTTGCTGTCAGCTGTTTCTTGTTACTGCCAACAAACTGTCTCAGGATACTACTTTTTTCCTCTCCTTCCAATTAATTTTCTACGTTTAAGCTGTTATGTGCTTAGTGGATCTTTTTTAGAATTGTTTCTAGAGTAAGAGTAAACTGGCTTTGTGAAAGGCATTTTTAAGTATTAGGATTTGAGATTTTAACACACGAGACTGCTAATATCTGGTTTTCCTGTTGACTTATTTGTATTTTTCTTGGTCTAAGTTATTTTATCAGTAGCAAAGATTCCCAAAGGGTTGACTTCTAGAATGATAAATCTGGCTATATCTCAGTTTATGAATTGTGTTTTATGTATCCTATACTACTAAATATGTGGTGAGTGTTCAGTATGATCTTTAGGTTGAAGTTTATAACTTACCTTTTACTGAGGGCTAATTGGTTGGCAAATAGGACTTAATATAGTACAAACTTATTGACGTTGTATGCATATCTTAAATAGACAAACGGAACCCAGAAACTGACAGATTTAATTTACACATTAAAGTGTGAACTATAAAATACACCTTTGAAACAACTGAAAGCAGAGACAGGATTCTACATCATAGAGGCTGTATCTGAATTGTAAAAGTACTTTTGTTTTCATGCTTAATACGTTAGCTAAAGGCCAAGATATAATGTCAGTATATGATTCTGTCCAGAAGCACAGTTTATTATCTGTAATATTTTGATTATTATAACTAGTATGCTGTCTTAGTTTCCATGACCAGTTATACATGTCAAAGTGTCCCACATCTTCTGTTCTGCTGCTATTCAGCTTCTTAATGTTAGAAGTACCTCAGTTCTTAAAGTTATTTTCAAGAGTTTTGTTCTGAAATAACTATGCAGTGATTTCATTTTATAAAAACTTAAGTTTGATTTTATTCATGAAAAAGAAGAATAAGTCTACTTTGAAATTTGCGGTTCTGTTAAATCTGAAAATTATTTCAGATCAGTAATCGTTTTCTGTGAGTAACAGTATTTTGTGTACAAGAGATTTGCTTCCAGAATGCCACATTTTAAGGTTATAATATTCTTGGAAAGTGGGAGAGAGAATGCACATCAAAGAAGGCATTTTTATTACATTGGATTACGCAATGCTTTGGCCAGCCTCCTTCGCTTCATCTGTTTAAGGGCTCATTTTTGCTTGTTTGGCACAGGTCCCAGTAGAGGCCTTCAGAATTGTGGTTAGCAACATGAATGAATTACAAACTGTGGACGAGCTCTTCGGTTAGTGGAGCTGGCTTGCTGCCAAAAAGACAGTGCCTTGTATGGGGTCAGGGCAAAGCTGTGATTCGTTGAGCCCTTCATTGCATAGAAAACATACTTGTGATGCCTGTTTGCTTTCTTTTAAAATAAAAACAAAACAAAACAAAACGGAAAAAGCAGCAGGCTTCCAAGTCTATCGAAATAGGAAGTAACAAAATAGTGTGCAGGTTTTACTAATGACAGAGTTAAGCAATGGAAATTATGGCTCTGTGTAGTTAAAATACTAGAAGTAGAAGTTGGACCTTTTGACCTCCTCAGCCAGCCTGTGATGTAAGAGACTGAAGTATTTGTTAGACATCTGTTGTCTACCTGCCTTTACTTTATACATGGCTTAATAAGATTAAATAATTAGTCGTATGTCCACATAGTTACCATGCTACCGAGTTTTGGTACTGACTAGAGTCTTTAAAAAGTAAAAGCAGATAGTTAACTTTAATTGTGTTCATCCTTTTTATTTTTTAAATTGTATTTATATAACTTTTCAAAAATGGACATGTTGAAATGGCAAAACAAGAATGAAATTTGCTTTTCCGAAAGTCAGGAATTTTGCTTATATTCTTAGGTTGGAGGGTATGGTTACTAGGCCTATCAGGAGGAAAAACATTAAGATATTTAAAAATATAATTCATTTACTGTTGTGTGTTTTTCATTTAGGCAAATACCCTATCTGGACCTTCTCTTAATCAGGCACCGTCTCATATGTATGGCAATAGACTAAACCCAAACTCATCAATGGCAGCTCTTATTGCTCAGTCTGAAAACAGTCAAACAGGTAAGTTTTCAAGAATTGCTGAAGTCTAGATTTCTGCTTTCCTCAGTTTAAGTTTTCCCCCCATTTTTGGCTCATTTTATTTGAAAATATCTAGGGGTGTGGTTAATATGACTGTGCATTTTTAAAAACAAAAAGCAAAAGAATGAGATGATGGATATGTTAATTCACTTGGTTTTAATTATTCCACTTTGTATCCATAAATCATAATATCAGTTTGTATTCCATAAGTTTATATAATTACAAATTGTGGATTTACAATAAAAATGATCACAGTTGGAAGTAAATAGTGTGCTGTGCTGCAAAATAGTGATGTGCTCTTTTACTGTCTGAAATGTAAATGTTTAAGCAGAGCCATCAGCAGGCAGGAATGCAGCAATGTCTCCTGTGACTTTTGTGATTGATGTGCTCAGTCCTTAGTTCTGTGCAATGAAAGTAACATAACACTGGGCTTTTCTGTGAATAGCCTAAACCTTTATTTGCATAATTCATGAAATTGTATTACACAAACTTGGTTAAAAAAAAAAATCTTGTTAGAGAATTTCTACAGTGTTTAGTAATCCTGTGAATTTTCACCAGTTGACATTTTGTAGCATTTGCCTCTTGTACTGTTTTAATGAGCCACTGGATTTGCTTTGTTTCATTCCATCCTTAAGGATTTGTTGACATGTCCAAGTAGTCATGCCTGTTTGGGGGAAGGGAATGGGTTTAGCAGTTCACCAAGAATGGATCAGTCTGTCTTTACCCTTTAAGGGTCAGAGGTTACCTGACTCAGAATAAGGGGAGGACAACCTTGAAAAAGGCCAGATAGATTGATTTTATAAGGAACTAACTATAGGGGAAATAAAAGTTACTTTCAAGCAGAGATAACTTGGTATTATGTAAGAATATTTTGAAGAATTAAATTTTTTTCCCTTTAAATACAGATTTATGCATTCCTGCTAGTTTTTGTCAATTTGAAAATTTAGTGTTGCATGCAATTTTATTCTTGGTGTGACGATGTATTTAATAATGTAATCTTAGTCTTGGTGTGCAGCTCTATATAAATGTGTTTTTTGACTTGTCTTGGGATGCAAAGTGTTAAAAAAAATACAAAGCATAGGGATTTGCTGTGATAAGCATACAGATTAGCTGTCCACAGCTGTGATTCATTACTTTAACCGTAGAAATTAAGAGTGGCTGAGGGGAGGGTGCAGCAAATGCAAACCACGCTTCTGTGCTGTAAAATTGAAAGGAATGAAAGAACACAACATAATCCATGGCCTTCTACACCCACAAAAACGTGTAGGGACAACGCCTTACATGCTACAGTTCAGCAATTCTAAACTAGCAACATACTCCATCTTCTACTTTCGTAGTTACTGCAAAGTAGTGGTAAAGGTTTAATATATGTTTTAGGAGAAATCGGGGCAAGAGTTAAAAACCTCTTATCTAGTGAGAATCACTTTATCAGCTCTGAAATATTTACACTGCAGATCAAGATCTTGGAGACAATAGCCGCAGCCTAGTTGGCAGAGGAAGCTCACCCCGAGGAAGTCTCTCACCCCGGTAAGCTATTTACGCTGGAGAGTATGGGCAGAGGAAACATTTGAGATTTGGAAACTTTGTTATCTCATATCTGTGGAGCTTACGTTTGTGAGACTATTAAAGCATTCTATAGATAAGCATGTCTAGACAGTCAAGAACACTGATTCTAAATTATTTGAATATTAATTTAAATACATGGTTAGATTTCTAAGCTAAACTAAATACCTTTTGTTTAGTTTTCAATCAATTTGAACTCTATTTGCATATTTAGTTGCTAGTACTATTAATGCATTAATTTGAGTAATTATTTTTGGTCATAACTTTTGGTCATAAAATAATCCTAAGACCTCTGAAGTCTGCAGACCCAAGACTTTTTCAACTGTGGGCTCCAGTCTTAGATCTGTTATAGGCAATGCTCTTAACCCCTTAGTCACTGTTTCCTAATTCAGTAAATGAAACCTTTGTGGTCGAGTTCTAAAATCCCTCTAGTTCTTCTTTTTTATTTATTTATTTTTTTTGAGTTGGTGTCTCACTCAGTCGCCCAGACTGGAGTGCAGTGGCCGCTCCTGGCCACCACAGCCTCGACCTGCTGGGCTCCGGCTATCCTTCCGCCTCAGCCTTCCAAGTAGTTGGCACTACAGGTGTGTGCTACCAGGCCTGGCTAATTTTTTTTATTTATTGTAGAGATGAGGGTTTGCCAAGTTGCCCAGGTGAGTCTCAAACCCGCGGGCTCAGGCAATTCACTTACCTCGGCCTCCCAAAGCGCGGGATTACGGCTGAGCCACTGAGCCCGGCTCTTTTTTTTTTTAATTAAAGTCTCACTCTGTCTCCCAGACTGAAGTGCGGTGGCTGCTCCCGGCCACTGCAGCCTCGACCTGCTGGGCTCCAGAGATCTGCCTCAGCCTTGCAAGTAGCCGGAATTGCAGGCACATGCTACCATGCCTGGCTCATTTTTTTTTTTTTAATTGTAGAGATGAGGTCTCGCCAAGTTGCCCAGGCGGGTCTCGAACCCGCAGGCTCAGGCAATCCACTCACCTCAGCCTTCCAAAGCACAGGATTACAGCTGAGCCACCAAGCCTGGCTTTTTTTTTTTTTTTTTTAATTATAAAGATGTGGGATACAATTCAGGGTTAGGTATACAAACGCTGATTATGCAGATAGGTACCATTGTTGATGAGGTCTCTCTAGTTCTTAATTGATTTGAATCAGAGTATAGCAAATGCACTTCATGTTTGGTGAAATTATCTTAGATATTATTTGATAACATTCAGGTACAATTTATTAAAATCTAGTTTATTAATAAATCTGAGGGTGTGTAACTTTTCTATTTCTTCTGTCCTAAATGGGGAGAATGGTGGTATGAAATATTATCAGTTTATAGAAGACAGTACAACTTTAGTAATGGCTATCTTTTTATTAATTTGAGTCTACTTTTTCGACTTCTGCACCTTCTGTTTGTTTTCTGCATGTTCTCTAATTTTATAAACTCTGCCTCATTCAAAGTGTTAGCCTGGGTGAGAATGGAGAGTGGGAGGAAAGAGCCTATTTTAAGGTCTTTTTTTATTTCCCAATGATGGGAGAAATGCTATTAAAGTTAGCATTTTTAATTTTTATGTGATGACAAATCATGAATATCAGTGTGTTACTGATGATATATTTGGGGAACTGTCTATTAAGGAACATTTTAATCATTATAGAGATTAGTTCAGTAACCTCTAATTTTTCTGTTTTCTAATGGTACATCAAGTAGTGCCTTTTTCCTAGGTGAAAAGGAGTACTGTTTTTTCCTGATTGAACTCTGTAGAAAATTAAATATTCCTTCTTTGGAAACCAGAAATCTAAAGAACACAATGATACAATTATCTTACTTGCCTGTGATTTTATGTTGCAATTACTATAGTTTTATTTTTCTTTTCAAAGAAGAAAGTTAATGGATTTTTACTCAATGTTTAGTGAGGAAGCATTTCTCTGTTCCCCCTTTAAACTTAAAATATCATACAAGCTACCCAGAAATGATTCAGAATTCCTTAGTGCAATTTTGCTTGGTATATAGTTTTTTCTTTTTTTATGAGCTAAATGGGACTTAACACAATAAATGGTACTAAATTATTTTTAGAATATATTTTCTATTTTTTATTACCCCTTAAAAATCAGTCTGAAATGTAGTAGCTTAAATTATCCTGGCATAGTATACTATTTGCAGAGTGGTGGCCAACTGTGTGTAACACATGTTTACATATGGAATAAAAAGCCCAATTGTTTAACTTCTTATTTAAAGAAAGTTTTTTAGGGAAACATATTAAGGCATTGGGAAGAACACTAGTGGGTTGTTAGAAGATCCAAGTTGTAGGGCAGCTCTGTCGTTGACCATCAGTCTGTCTTTGGATGAGTCACTAAAGCTCCATCTTGTTTCCTCATTTGGAAATGGAGCCAATAAACCAGGTTTTGACTTGTCACTTAGATTGTTGTGAAGATCATAGAAGATGATCATATACAAACAACTTGGTAATGCTAAAGTTCTTTACTAACATACTATGTTAGAATGGAGGCTAGAGACCAGAAATGGCCACATTTACTAATTTAGAACAAAAAGTAGATGAGAGAATATTACATGTTCATCATAATACTAGTACTCTTATGTTTTGGAAGGGTTGGTTGAATGATTATCATTTGAAGTACAGATCTAAGACATTCTGAAATATTCATGTGAAAATTGCTTTGATCTTAATGTTCCTTAATTCTGAAGGTACTTGAAAATAAAAATAATTCTGAATTTATAACAAAGGCTGCTCCAAAATTGTTAAAAATTTCTTTTTACTGCTGTCTGAGATTTTGTTGAATGTAAATTCAAATGACTTTTGTAGTAATACAATTGTACAATGCTCTTCTGATATCATATATGTTAAGACAGAACAGTGAAACTCTTTTCTGGCTAATTGTTTTAGACTTTGTCATTCCCTTTTTTGTTTTTAAAACCATTCCAAGATCTTTTATGGCCTATTTCAGAGATAATTGGTGGTGTGTTTATATTTTCTAGTGACTTTAAATGATCTATTGTGGTCAACTATTCCCTTGATTCTATAATTTGGGGAGGAATAATGATAATTACATAATTTTAGAGTGTATATTATGGTTTTATAAATCCACGAATCCTATACCTCTGGCATAAGAAGCCTGGTATTAGAAAACTTGAGCAGGAAAAATGGGTCACTATGAGGTAAGAAACTTTAATGCACTCTCCTTAAAAGCATCCCCCTTCTTTTTAACTTGAAAATTAATGTTTTCAACAGATCCCCTGTAAGCAGCTTACAGATTCGCTATGATCAACCAGGCAACAGCAGTTTGGAAAATCTGCCTCCAGTAGCAGCAAGCATAGAACAGCTTTTGGAGAGGCAGTGGAGTGAAGGACAGCAGTTTTTATTAGAACAGGGTACTCCTAGTGACAGTAAGTATTCATTTTCTAGTCTGTAAATAAAGATGGATGGATGGGGCAGACAGATGAAGAGAGAGATGGATGCAGAAGTCACTTTTCATCCAGAATCGTAATGAAATTTTGATATACATTTTATGTAACACAGTGAAAAAATGTAATGTAGTGGTTTAATAGAAGAGCATGTACAGTGTTACTGCTTGGACTTGAATCCTGTCTTTACCTGTTATTAACAGTACAATCTTGGGCAAGTTTTTAAAAGTTCTTTAACCTCTCCTTTGTAATCTTGGGAATAATAATGTACTACATCATAGGGTTGCTGTAAAGATTAAACGACATGGAAAATGTAAAGAACACTGCCTGGCTTCTATAAAGTACTGTTAGCTTGTTGCTCACAGTTATTATGCTATTATTGCTTCTCCATGTACTTTGTTCTTATCAGTATATTAAAATACTTGAGCACTGACTTCTCTTAGCTTGTTTGAAGAAAACTTTCTCATCTCTGGAGAATTTGTTTTAAAATTGCATGTAGTCAAGCATGGTCAGCTAGCTTGCTAATTTTACAATTTAGAGTGGGTGTAATTACTAAATTATATATATAACTACTATATATTTTGTATTTATTTATTAAATTGTATGGTGTGTGTGTGTGTGTGTGTGTGTGTGTGTGTGTGTGTGTGTGTGTGTATGTATTTAGTGTCTTTATGAGTTTAAGTATTAGGGCTATGAGAGAAAAATGCAGGTGGTGATTTGCTGGAGAAGTGGCCTTGTCTTGAGGATGTATATTTTTAGCAAAAAAATAGGTGATTTTCATCAACTTGTGATATAAATTTTTGCTGCTTTACTTTATTAAAACATTTTGCTTATTGTTGGTGTGCTAAATGCCATAAATTGGTATTTTTATGAATGGTACTCTGACCAAAAAAAAGCTAATTGTGAAGAAATTCATGCCGGGATAATCCTTTAAACATGATAGCTGGAGGACAGGTTTAGCTTAGTCTTATTGCATCTAATTTGGGCACACTAAGATTTCTCTGTGGGATCTTGGAGAGGAGGGATAAATGTTAAATCCTTGGGAAGTGTCCGTATGCGTCTGTACCAGCAGAATTGTGTCTTTTGAAGGCCCTGAGGTCATGTTAAACAAATAGAACTTTTTAGTAAGTGGAATTTTTAAAATGTTCCTCATTGTGGCCTAACAGCAACATTCTGTATTGTCTGTTGGGAGACCCAAGCTGTGGAAGGAATTGAAGCCGTATCTAAGGGGATAGGACAGGATATAGCCAGCCTAGTCACAGAGGATGCGCCTTTTTCTAGGAATAGAGAGGTGGCTGGGGTGCACACACAGCGCTCCCTGCTGGGAGTCCTACAGAGCAACACCCTAAGCAACTGGAATTGGAGGCTTCCTCTCAGGTGTTTGATGGTATGCTTAGTTTAAACCCAGCAACAAACAAAAACATGTGCTCATTATGGTGGTGAAGGAAGGATATTGGTGCAATCCTTTCTCGTTGTAAATATAAGTTTAATGAAAAAATCATGGTGGGCACTTGAAGTTTTAATGGGCTTTTTTGTATTGAGGAAAAATATTTTTGAGAATGAATGAAGTTACAGGAACAGGAACCTGGTGTCTTTTTTTTTTTTTCGTATGTGGCAACAAAGTTTCCAAAAGGAACATCTAGGAACAAACTTCCTTTATGCTTATAAAAATACAAATACAGATATGACATTTTGTATCTATAAATTTAGGATAAAGCTTAATCATTTAGAAATATTTTACAGGACTTCTACTTTTCTATTTTACTTATTTGTAAGGTTACTGACACTCTGGCCCATAAAATACTTAGTCCTGAATATAGACTCATCTTTATTAAAAACCATCCAGGCTGGGCTCAGTGGCTCAGCCTGTAATCCCAGCACTGTGGGAGCCTGAGGTGAGTAGATTGCATGAGTCCGTGGGTTTGAGACCAGCCTGGACAACTTGGCGAGACCTCATATCTACAATAGATCAAAAATTAGCTAGGCATGGTGACACCTGTAGTTTTGGCTACTTGGAAGGTTGAGGCGGAAGGACCACTGGAGCCCAGCAGGTTGATGCTGGGGTGGCCATGAGTATGTCACTGTTCTCCAGCCTGGGTGCTGGAGAAAGACTCCAACTAAAACAAAACAAAACACCATCCAAATGTTTGTCAGTTTTAGGAATGCTGAAATCATTACACCAACTTCAAGTTGAAAACCGAAGATTAGAGGAACAGATTAAAAACTTGACTGCCAAAAAGGAACGGCTTCAGTTATTGAATGCACAGCTTTCAGTGCCTTTTCCAACAATAACAGCAAATCCTAGCCCGTCTCATCAAATACATACATTTTCAGCACAGACTGGTAAGTATAAATTATTTATTTTGTATCTAAGGAAAATAGGCTAGACTTTCAATTCCATTTGCATAATAAGGGACTAATAATTGGTCACCAGTTATATGAAGACATAGAAGAGCAATGATAGGTTATTTTTGAAAGGCATAAAGAATCCTGTTAAGTGATTGACTAGAATTTGCTCTAACTTCTTTAGTACAGAATATGGTAAAATTTATTTAAATTTGTAATGATCTTGTTATTGATTTAAAGCAACTGTATTCAATAGAGGTACAGATTTTCTTCTATTTAAATTGGTCTTAGGACTAGCAAGACTTAATATTCAAGTGAATTTTATATGGGCTTCAGCATAAGCTTAAATAATCCTTTAATTTTACACATAATGTAATCTAACAGGGTAAATAGATTTCTTTTTGTCTTTTATTATTTTAGCTCCTACTACTGATTCCTTGAACAGCAGTAAGAGTCCTCATATAGGAAATAGCTTCTTACCTGATAATTCTCTTCCTGTATTAAATCAGGTAAATTCTATGTGGTTATTTTCATTGGTGTGTTTTACTTGTGACTAGCAATATATTACATTAAATGGTTTAGAAATGTTGTAAACACTTTTACAACTTAAGTTTCTATTCTTTTTTATGTTAGGACTTAACCTCTAGTGGACAGAGCACCAGCAGTTCATCAGCTCTTTCTACTCCACCTCCTGCTGGGCAGAGTCCGGCTCAACAAGGCCCGGGAGTCAGTGGAGTTCAACAGGTCAATGGTGTGACAGTGGGGGCACTAGCTAGTGGAATGCAGACTGTAACATCCACCATTCCTGCCGTGTCTGCAGTGAGTGGAATAATTGGAGCTTTGCCAGCTAACCAACTGGCAATTAATGGCATTGTAGGAGCTTTAAATGGGGTTATGCAGACCCCTGTCTCAATATCCCAGAACCCTACCCCTCTTACTCACACAACTGTACCACCTAATGCAACACATCCAATGCCAGCTACTCTGACTAACAGGTAAGAAACTTAAATATACTTTGGATTTTTTAGTGCAGCATAGTACCAGTGTTGTCTTTGGTTTAGATTGGGATTTTTAATGTGTTCCTTGTAGATGCACTCTAAGAGAGTATACCAAAAATTTTAAGCTAAGTACATCATGTGCAGAGTATATTTATTTTTAGAACTTAAGTAATTTGGGGTAAAACAAAATTAAGTTACTTTTAGTAATGGAGCATTTACCCTTTGCACTCGAAGACATCTTATGGATCACATATGAGCAACTTAACTGTACTTCTTTAACAAAATAGTGAAAAAGGAATTACTTCATTTGAAACAGTAGCATTAGAACCCGTTGTTTTTCTTTTTAATTTTATTTTAAAGCTGTAGGGTACAATTGGAACCAGTTATTTTATTGTAATGATATCTGGCTTGTAATGGAATTTTGGACATTGAGGAACTTATTTATGACCAAAAAAATCAAAATTTTTTATCTTATATTTTTCTAACGTATGGTAATGTGTGAAACAGTCACCGACATGCACTGCAGGTTCATTGATACATGTTGTGCAGTAGTAATTTGATGTCTTCCACCTGGTGTTTCAAGCAGACAATGCAGTCTCCTTTTCTTCCTCCCCCTTAATAATATCTAATTGATTGTCCAGTCTGTTCAACGCACTCGTGGTTCCTGAAAACCACTTCTCAACTGATCAATCAGAAGCTTGACAAATTTCAAAGGGGGCATAAGTTTTTCATTGTTTTTGAATGGAAAACTTCAAGGAAACACACATTTTAAAAAAATTTGTGCTTGCATACATTTGTCGGGTAGAATCATCAGCAGTCTCTTTATGTCCCCTGAGAGGGGACATCCGAGTGGTGTGCTAGATTTACGATGTCCCTCAGAGGGGACATCCGAGTGCAAAGGGTTAAATATATGCTGTGCTGAATATGTCAGTCTTGGTCTGTAATGCCTATTTTTAAATGTTAATTTTTCTTATTTCCTTGTTTATTATATTTATGTATCATAAATTCTGAAGAAAGATAATACTGTAGTGGAGATTACATGAATGTTGATTTCTTAAACTTCAACTATGTAGTTTTTTAAACTTTCTACTCAAATATTTTGATATACGATACAGGTCAAATATTTACCTTAAATTCCAGGAAGCTAGACTCACTGGTTTCATTGTACTAGAATTTTCATTTGAATGTTTGTTCAAAATTAGGGGGCTAAAACAGTGTTGTTATTAAACATACTTCTGGGGAATGAATAATTTTAAACGGATCTGCAGTGGGTACTAGTAAGTGGTTTCCTCTGACTCTCTTTTCATGGGTGCTTAATTTTACCATTAGGACCATTAAAAAAGGTTAGATCAAATCAATGAGTAGTATGTTTGAATTCTTTGTTTTAAATATGCTTGCTTAGTTGTGGGTTAAATTATTTTTGAATAATTAAAAATAAATTATTACATATGCTTATTATAAACACATGTGAATTTCTATTGCATAAAATAATTTAGTGACTATTTGTTTTATAATAAAACAAAACATTTCTTTACAATGTGAATTCTTGTTTAGCTATGTTCATGTACATACATAGAGAAAAAGAATTTGTACATAACTGTTTTCAAAAAGGGTTATGATTAAAACTTTTACTTAAGTTATTAAACATCAAATTGAAAAGTTGTCTTTCTCATTTTAAGTGAAAAACAAAAAACAAAA
Organism: Carlito syrichta; assembly: GCF_000164805.1. Taxonomy (NCBI): domain Eukaryota; kingdom Metazoa; phylum Chordata; class Mammalia; order Primates; family Tarsiidae; genus Carlito; species Carlito syrichta. Next base: position 16,705 of record NW_007248630.1, on the reverse strand, counting down.
ACATTAGAGGTACTAGTAGAAAGTAAGAATTTTAATCATTTTCCAGTGCCTCAGGACTAGGATTACTTTCTGACCAGCAAAGACAAATGCTTATTCATCAACAGCAATTTCAGCAGTTGTTAAATTCTCAACAGCTCACACCAGTAAGTTCTTCCTTTTGATAATATTTAACTTTTATTAGGAGCAAGCATTCTGAGCTATTATAGATATTCAGTGTGGTATAGATTACTCCTTTATGAAATAACATTATTGAATGCATAATCCTAAAAGGTTTTTTTGTCATTTGGTTTATAGTCTGTGCTACCTGCAGGGATGTCACATTCACTCGCTAACTTAGAAATATCAGCGCATGTGTTGTGATGCTGTGTAGGCCCTGGTGGTGGAGTGCTTAGGGAGGCGTAGTCCGTGTTCAGAGAGCTTCATTCTGATATGGGAGATGGATAGACATAATGCATGCTTTCGGTAGTGGTACACAGAAGAAAAAGAAAGCAGGGTAAGGGGTGGAGCACAGGGCGATATGAAGACCGTTTTCCACAGGATGGTCCTTCCTCTTTGAGGGTGACTTTTGAGCACAGGCCTGAGTGAAAGCTGGAGTCTGCCTTTGTGACTTGAGAAAGAGAGGAGAGACCTTGCATGGAAGTAGAGAGACTGTAGCTGAATGAGGCCTGGGTGCCATTGTGTTTTGGAAGATTAGGAGGCAGCAGTGTGGTGCAGAGAGAGGGGATGGGGAGCTGCTGGTCAGAGTGGTGGAGGTGATCCGGAAGATCATGTGATGCCTTTCTTGGCTGTGGATAGAAATGAGGATTTTATCTTATGTGTAATAGAAAGCCATTGGTGATTTTTTTTTATAACCTTTCTATTATGGAAGTTTTCAAGTGTACTAAAAGTAGAGCATAGAGCATCCTGGGGGCTCTGAACACTCATCAGCCTGTCATCTGGCTGTAATAATCATCCCAATTTTGTTAATCTTGTTTTAGCCTCACTTTTTTTCAGAATTATTTAAGAATTGGAGGGTTTTGAACAGAATAGTGACCTGAAAATTATTAACGTTTTAAAGGATTAGTTTTGCTTGCTGTGTGGAGAACAGTCTGTGTGTGTTGGGGGAGAGAGGGCAAAAGTGGAAACAGAAGGAGTGTCCAGGCAGGAGACGTTGGTGTGTTAAAATCGTGTGGTCTGTGTGGTGAGAAATGTCTGGAATTGAGGTATATTTTGAAGATAGAATCATCGAGACTTGTTTGTTGGACATATAAGAAAAATAATTTTGAACAATTGTATGGTGACTTTTACTGAGATTTGGAAGACCTGGGTGAAATCAGTCTTGGAGAGAAAACAGGAGTCTCATTGTGGACATGTTGAGCTTGAAACATCTGTTTGGATGCCCAGGTAAAATATAGATGAGCAGTTGTATAAGAGAAGCCTGCAGTCCCTGGAGAGGACACAGCTAGAGTGAGATGATGTTGGGATCTCCTAGATTAGCAGTCCCCAGCCTTTTCTGCATTAGGGACCAGTTTTGTGGAAGACGGTTTTTCCACGAATGGGAGTCGGGGAGATGTGCAGTCATACCTCTCTGCCGGTCACCGCCTCGGCTTCACCTCAGCTCATCAGGCATTAGATTCTCATACGGAGCATGCAGCCCAAATCCCTTGCATGCACAGTTCACAGTAGGATTTAGGATCCTATGAGAATCTAATGCCGTTGCTGATCTGACAGTAGACAGAGCTCCACTTGCGTCCTGCTGTGCTGCCCAGTTCTTGACAGGCCATGGACTGGTACTGGTTCTCCACATGGGGTTTGGGGGACCCTTGTCCTAGAGAATGAAGAGAAGAAGCCTTTGAAGGATGTCAAGAACAAGTGGCCAGTGAGTTGAGAGGAGACCTGAGAGAGTGGGGTCTCCGGGGCCAGGTGAGGACATTGTTTCCATAAAGGGGAGAGTGAATATGTATGAGGTGGACCCCAAAACCCAGAATTTATTTATAAAAAATTGTGTATTTATTCTTACATGTTTAAACTTCAGTCACCTTCAGAGTACTTTTCGTTTGATACAATACACCAATGAAGATGCTTTTTCACTGCTCAAAACAGTTTTTGCCTTTTAGTGCTTTTGCCGGTTTTTGTTTCACCTCTTCCACATTGGCAGCATGTTGAGGACTTTTTTCACCCAGGGAAACGAAAAAACAGTCACTTGGAGTGAGACAGGGTGAATAGGGAGGGTGGGACACAAAGGTCATGCCACTTTTGGTCAAAAACTGCTGAACACTCAGCACAGTGTGGGCAGGTGCTCTCGTAAACCACTCATCGTGAAATGGACAAACAGTGTAGCTGGCACATGGATGCCTGTGCTACAAGGGGCCCACCCTCCAAAAGGTAATTCTGGTGTTTTTTTTGGGGGGGGAATCCCCCGCCCTTATAAAATACTTCTGGGAGGACAAGAAATAATTGAGCAGCCAAGTGCATTGTGTAACTGAGCCTAGGAGTTCAAGGCTTCAGTGAGTTGTGATGACATCACTGCACTTCAGCCTGGGCAATGACACAATGAGACCCATCTCTAAAAAATAATTGACCATTGAATTTGATTGTCTGAAGACTTTTAAGACAGAGCATGGGCAACTCAAGACATTTTACTGTGAAAGCAGAGAAATGGGCAGCAAAAGGCAGATGTGCTAAGGGTTAGTTTCTAATCGTTTTAAGTATGATAGCATATGTGTATGTTCTGGGGACACTTTGGTGTAGAAGAGAGGAAAGAGACCAGCAGAGGAGGAGGAGGTGAGAACAGCATTTTCCTGCACTACCACTACCAGGGCAGGCAGGGCAGCTGTAGGCATTTAATGTTTTCAGTTTTCTTAATTAAAATTAAATGGAAAGTAATTAGCAGAGGGAGGAAGGGGTAGAGGAGATGTCTTGGAGAAGGGGAGAAGGAGTGGACTGAGCCACGTGTGTGGCTTAGGCATGAAGCAGCTCTGGCCTCGGTAGTCATGGCCCTGGCTGAACGTCGGCATGTGACTTCTCCAGCCCATTTTTTTGGGCTACTTAGAGAATACATACAGGGTGTCTGCCTTTGTTGGTAATTTCTTTGTAAAATTATTTATGTGCTTTCTTTCTTTAGTAAAAAATATATTGAAAATACTTGTTTTGATCATGGATCATCATGTTCACTGTCACTGTTCTAACGGTGATGTAAGGATAGATTGTATGTAAATCTTAAGTGCTTACACTGCAATGTAATCTTGTTTTCTTATCTCTTGCCTCATGTTAATTTAAGTACTAAAACTGAGCTTATTTGGGTCTCTTCCTGTTACGATTTTACTCTAATAATAATAGCAGCACATGTAACTGTTGCATTTCTAGAACGTGATTGATTAAGGCATCTTCAGCAGAAACTATTGCTCAGCGACCATGAGGACTTGAAGGGTTTCAAACTCTTCTTCTTTTGTCAGCCAAGACTGTGTGAAATGTATCTATTTACATGGGTCAAACTTTCTGTAGGCAAGAGTGTTCATATAACACATGCGTATATACATCTCCTGTCTTAATGAACTCTTGCTTAACCTGCTTCTCCCATCAGCTCCTACTCTCTTTCTCTGCTGCTCTCTTCTCCCAGAGGCTCTTCATATTGCCAAGTCCAGTGGTGGGTTCTCATTCTTCGTCTTACCTGATTTGCAATAGCATTGTACAGTGTTGACCACTTTCCCTTCTCCTTGAAATACTTTCTCGCCTCAGCTTCCTGGTTACCACATTTCTGGGTTTTTTTCCTACTTAACTGGTCATTCCTTTTTAGCCTCCATTTTAGCTTCCTTCAGCCTCTGAAGTGTGCCTAGATAGAGTTCAGTGATCTCTAGTCGCCTGTCTTTAAATACCATCAATGTGCTGATGTTTACATCTTCAACCCAGGCCTCTCTCTGGAACTTCAGACTCCTGTATCCAGCTGCTCACTCAATATCTCCTCTTGCATATCTTAAAAGACATTTCAAATGTCACATGTCCTAAACTGATCCGCTGATCTTGCCCTGCAAACCTGCTCCACACATAGTTGCCCCCTCCCCCAGCTGATGGCAGTGCCATCCTTCCAGTCAGTTTGCTCCAGCCAGAACCCTTGCAGTGCAGTCCTTCTCTGATGCTGCATTATCTCCATCGAGAAATCCTGCAGTCAGGTTGTGTTGCTTCTCTGCTCAAAACCTTTCACTGGTTTCCCAGTTTACTATGAGTAAAAGCCAAAGCAGTCATGCTTTTTCCCCTGTAAGTCCCCGTGGAGACAAGAAGCCTTGTCTTACCACCTCCCTGCTCACTCTGCTCCAGCCCCACTAGGCTCTTTGTGGGACTGGCCCTGCTCTATCTGCTTCTGTGGAGGCCTTTGGCACTGCCTGCAAATCCCCTCTCTTCCTGATCTTCACTTGGCTAATTCCCTCACCTTCTCTAGGTCTTTGTTCCAGTGTTCCTTCTCAGTGAGAACTGCCCTGACCAATCTCTTTAAAATTACCACCTGGCCACCCCACCTGCACCAGACTTTCTCACACCTCCTGTTTCCTTTCCCCCTTAGCAGTAACCACATTCTGATACTTTTATTTATCTTTCCCCTTCCAATGTCTCAAGCACCTAAAACAGCACCCGCTACATAGTAAGCACTCAGGAAATATATAAGTATATATAGAATGGAATACATGCTTGTTATAAAGAAGCATCTATAGCTGCATCAAGAAAGCACTCCATTGTTAGGCGTGAATGAGAACTTTAAAGCTGTTTTAAGTCTGGACAGAATTACGGGACGGGTTTGACCCATGTGATGCATTCAAATAGAGATAATGTGTAACTTCTCTAAGTTGCTGTATTCCTTGATCATCATGGATAACCTCATTTTGAATAGGGGGTCTCTATATCTGTGTGCCCTGTCTTGAAAATAAGCTACTCATGGATGATATTGACATTTTATGGTAGATGGTTATTGTCTAATGCAGCATATTTTTCTAGATGAGAAACTTTTCTTAGTAGTAGGAGTGTGACTCACTTTTAAGTATCTAAAATTAAAGGCAGGCTTTACTGACTGTTGAATTCTGTCCCCGGGAACTCATTTTCTTGGACCTGTTTTTGCCTAAGGAACAACATCAAGCCTTTTTGTATCAGTTGATGCAGCATCACCACCAGCAGCACCACCAGCCTGAGCTGCAGCAGCTGCAGATCCCGGCCCCGACACAGATTCCCATCAACAACCTTCTCGCAGGCACTCAGGCGCCCCCGCTCCACACAGCTGCCACCAACCCGTTTCTCACCATCCATGGAGACGGTGCAAGTCAGAAAGTCACAGTAAGTGTGTGCTCTGTAGCACAGCTAATGATGTAGTAAAAAGAGTTTTATGGATCAGTCGGAAATGATCATTCTTTCAGCCTTGTTGTTTCAAATGTTGATCATTTCTTCTTAAAACAGTTGATTCAGCAGCTGAATTCTGTAAACGCAAAGGACCTATGCCAATTTATATGTCCCCTAAGTATATCAGTTTGAATTTGCACATTAGGTTTGAAGGCCATTTTATAATTCAGCAGTTTTCAATATGAAAGTCTGTCAGCAAGTCATATGAGACAGTCCACTAAAAAGACAAACAGTTGGTGTTTTCTGAATTTTTGTTTAATTCATTTGGTTACAGAACCAGTCTAGGTAATTCAGAAATATTTCTATTATTTTGCTCCAAAGTGCTTTTTAAAAGTTAATTATAATAAGATTAACATATACATTTTAGGGTGAGAAATTCAGTTATTCTACTGGATTATGTTTTTAAAGAAAGGAAATTACAATCATATTTGTAGTGCAATTCAGATTTTAAATTCTTTATTAATTTCTTGTGATAGCATCTTACCCTTTCGATGTGAAAAAGTTAAGATAAATTAAAAACAGATGCAGGAACAGTATACTACACATACAGTAGCACACATTTTAAGGCTGTTTCTTTCTATTAATTCTCCCCTTCAATTAGGTCTTCTTTACTGGAGTATAAATGTTTCCCCTAAATTCCAGTTCAGGGCAGAACCCTGTTAGAGGAAGGCTATGGGGATGTAGAATGGAGACTGGACATCAGGAAAAGGAAGAAGGGAAAGGCTGAGGTGGGAGACTTGGCAAATGAAAGTGTTCAAAGTTGCAGTGTTTGCTGTTTCCCGTTACTTTGAAAGTTTTCTGTTTACTGTCTTCAGAAACTTTGGTCTGTATTTAGTAACGAGAATTAGTTCAAAATGCAGGATTGTTTTTCATTAACTTTTCAGCGCTTCTTGCTTGCCCTCCTGTTTTGCTGACTTCCTGATGTGAACACTGTCATCTTCACAAACCGCATTACTTCTTAGTGTTTTACTGACTTGGGAAATTTCAGTGATTCTGCAGAAATTAGTCTTTTTTGGGGGGGAACTATTTTTTTCCGCTTTTTTCCACATATTTTTTCCTTGTGTTAAAAAGTGAATTATAAGCTAATCTGTTCTGAGTTATATAATATAAAATGTATTTTTTAATGGAAAAATCACCGTATTAAGTAATATAAAAATAAGCAGTGTACTGATTAACTAATAGAGAAAAGCAGGGCTGGGAGGTCAGATTTACTGAGCACCCTCCTATGTGCCAGGCATCCTTGTTGCATACTATGGTGTTTGTGATCTCAATCTTGAAAATAATGATTGGCTGCAACCCCATTTTTTTATAGATTAGTAAAAGGAAACTTTAAAGAGATTTAAGTTCAAAGGACAAACAGCAAATGTGGGATTAGAGCCCATGATTTTCTTAGTCCATAAAAAATTCCTTTCCCACAATGCCACGTGAGTGATTCTGTGGAACAGTTGATTTTGGGGGATGAATTCTACATTTACTCCTTAAAAGTTCCACCCTTCAAATGGACTACCTCTTTTGTCTTTTTTTTTTTTTTGAGTTAGAGTCTCACTCTGCCGCCCAGACTGGAGTGCAGTGGGCCGCTCCCGGCCACCACAGCCTCGACCTGCTGGGCTCCGGCAATCCTTCTCCCTCAGCCTTCCAAGTAGCTGGAACTACAGGCGCGCACTACCATGCCCGGCTAGTTTGTGATTTATTGTAGAGATGCGATCTCACCAAGTTGCCAAGTGGGTCTCGAACCCACGGGCTCAGGCAATCCACTCACCTCAGCCTTCCAAAGCGCTGGGATTACAGGCTGAGCCACCGAGCCCGGCTCTCTTTTGTCTTTTTAACTGCTTGATGTGGTGTTTTTAAAACATTTACTAGTAAATTTATGTGTGTATATTATGCAGCAAGTAGTCTCGCTAACTTGCAGAGAAAATAGGGAGTAACCTCTTTTATCATTTTATCTCAGTTACAGTTTTACTTAAGAGGGTATTGCCAAAAATTGATTAAACTAATGCATCTGATTTTTTTGTTTTAACTACAGAGACTTAGTGATAAAACTGGGCCTGTAGCTCAAGAGAAAAGTTGACACTTCAGAAACATCTAGAAATCGCCTATCCTGCTGTTCTAGCACTTCATTGGCTGCTGTTGCAGTCTTTTTACTACAGCTATGAAGAAATGCAACAAGAAATACACCGCACAACAAAGGATTAATTGCCACAAGGACATTTTTGTAAGGCTTTGATTAATTTTCTTGTTGCTTTGTTGCACTGAAATGGAATTTCCATATCCCCTACCCTTCACCCAGATTTTTTGAACTTTGAAAGAAAATAACTAACTTTAGTCAGTGAAGTAATTTACATGCAATGAGTTCATCAACCCCCCCCAAATTTAATATACTTGGTGCACAACTAGTTTTGTTATAAATTGGAGATGACGAATAACAAAACTAAAGATTTGTTCCATTTACAAATTACTTGATCTTATCCGAGTTGGAATATGAAATATCTTTTGTTTGGGTTACAGTATGCTTGCTCTGAGTCAAGTCTTAAAACAAATTTCAAGGAACTGTCCACAGTTTCTTCTCCTGGAGTTTTATTGATTCAATATTGCAAATATTAAAGCTCACCAACTGGGACTTAGCAATCTTTGTTAAAAAATTTTCCTTTCTAATGGAATTTGGCCAATTTTGGTAATCAAGTTAGGATGGTAATGTCTGCTTCTGCTAACGGTAATTTTCTTTTGATGGTTGCTTTTACGTGTTAAGACCTACCCATACTTTAAAGAAACCGAGTTAAGTGAGTTCTAAGGCTGTTGGGGAAACCAGATCAATTTAAAGTGAAAGACTTCTTGGAGAAAGAGGGGCCACTCAGGAAAGTGCTGGTAGGGTTTGGCCTTGATCAAGTGCCTGTTCGTGCCTAATTGTGTTGAGACGGCTCTAGACAGCGGAGCTCAGACAGTCAGTCCTGCGAGCAGCGGGAATCATCCCGGCACACTGGCAGCCTTCCCCGTGCTTCCGCCTTTATTCAAAACTTTCTGTGCCACGGTAGATAGCTCAGGCGAAACGATTACCTGGGTGTTTATCCACTAATGAGTCACAAGGAAAGATGATTTGGCAAGAATACATATTTATTTTATTTAAACAACTTTCCATTACTGACCATTCAATCAAACGAAATTAAAAATCGCACCACTAGAGTCGGTGAAACCTATATCACAGCCCTTCCACTTTGGGGAGCTGTGCTCTTGATGTAACAATGCAGCAGAGTAATAAATTAAACAATTGGGGATGTAATCATTGAACTGTTCTTAAATGTGTGAATTATTAGTGGAAAAGACCCAGCTGTAATTAGACCTCCACTGTGTACTTAGCTGGAAGAACATGTTAATTCTGCAATATGTCTCTTGGTTAAACATTGCACAGTTCTTACCTCATTTCTGTAAATAAGGTTTTGTGAATCTGTTTTGTATTGTGAAAAATTCATAAGATAACATTGATATTTTGATTTGTAATATTTCTAATTGGTAGATTTAATTGAAAAGTAAAATTAATTTATTTTTATATGTTCAGGGGAATTTTAAAGAAAGTAAAATCTTTTGTAGATAATTAAAAAAATCAGTGTGGTTTATTTTACTTATTTAACCCACTGGTTGTTATTCTGTAACAATTTGTATAAATGGTAAACTTTGAATGTGTTGTTATTTTACCTAGGTGTAAAATTCCATATGTATTAAAAGAAAATGTACAAAGTTTTTGTTAATAAAATTTAATAATCTTTATAATTCTGCCACGTTGATACTGTCCGTCTGAGCCTTCTTGTTGGGGAGGCTGTTCCCGAAGAGTGCGGGGCCTCACACGTCACCTGCCCTGGGAGGCCAGGTGTGCTTGGTGCTCGGAGCATTCACTTGAATATCACCTGGGAGCGGGAAGCTGTCTGAACAGCCTGCAGAGCCACGTGCAGTGCAGACCAGCCTTGGGCTCGATAGCTCAGTAACTGAGGGAGCATGCTCTGAAGACTGCTGAGATGCACAGAAGAGGAAAGGAAATACATTCCGAAGAGATCATTATCTAAAGCACCTTGATAAAGTAGTATTCATAACCCACAGAGATGAGATTCCTCTTGTTCTAAGGGTTAGCTTTAACCAAAGGTGTTCCAGGAGAGAGGATCCGAATTCACGCAGGGGTCCTTGGGTCAGCAGAACCACCCGTGGTGCTTTTCACAGATGCTCAGGCTTTACCCCAGGCTTCAGGGACTCAGAATATCTGACCAAGTCATTTGCTCCGGGTCATCAAGAGTTGAATGAACAAGAAAAACTGGTTCTAGACTCTAACTTTGTTAAGGAGTGGATTTTAGGTTTCTGGAGAGATTTACTTTTTATACATAAAGGAAAAATAATTATCTGATTCTATAAAGTCTTGTCTCTCCCAAGGCTAAGGATTATCCTTCCTCTAAAGTGACAGGTGGCTCTTCCACGAGCTCCTTCCTCCGTTTTTAAACTCTCTGGGTAATTTCTTGGGCACGTGTCCCTCGCCGAGGATGCTTAGCATCCTGCGTATGCTCTGCAGCTCTGCCTTCCTGGGGGCCTGCGACATCAGCCTCCCTTGCCCAGCTTGCTGTCCTGCCAGGCCCCAGCTTTGAGCGGGTAAATAGTTGCATGGCTGCCCACCTGTGAATTGGTACAATTAAGGGCAAGAATTGCTGGAGGCACGTAAGATAGGCAGTGCCTAACGATAATCCTCTCATCCTCTCAGGTTCACTGGGGAGCTGTAGAGGACAGGGCATGGCAGACAAGGCCCCTCAGGGCCTGGGTTCTACCCTCTGTCCAGCTCTAGCTCCTGGCACAATTCACTTCTCCCTGCACTCTCCAGCAAAGTGCAGCAACACTGTTCTGGAACGTGCCATGTCCTCTGACCTCTCTGTGCCTTTCCCAGCACGCCTGATCACCAGAAACACGGGGACCTGGATGTGGCTCTGGTAGGAGCTTGTGATGTCCTTGGCTCTGAGTTCTGAGTTTTAGCCACCGCTGCCCCACCCCTCATGGCTCCCGAGGCAGGTGAGGGCTTGGGAGCCTCGGTCTCTGTGGGGACTGGAAAGGAGCAAGGGAAGATGTGGGAGAAACCCCAGTGGAACTGGAAACGGAACTGGTTTGGAGAACTCCAGTGAGATGATCTGGAGGGGACTGGGGAAGAAAGGCAAGTTGGAGGTCCTCGGGGACAGTGATTGCTGAGTAGGACATGCCAGAAGCAGCAGGGGATGGTTCAGTCGCTTGGAGGCACTTAAGGGAAGGGAGTTAACATTCTATGGCCCTGGGCTGGGCAGGGTGCTGTCTCAGCTCTGTGGAGGGCCTGGGGGCACCCCAGGAGCAGCTTTCCAAGTCTGTGCCTGGGCTGCTGTGCACATCGGGGATGCACTGGGTTTCTTGGATACTGGAGGATTCGACTCGGGTTGAGAGCAAGGGGATCTAGACGGAGAGCTGAACTTCATCAAACACAGGGTGAGCAGTTGACGTCACTGGAGTGGAAGAACAGCGGAGGAGTACGGAGGAAGGCCAAAGACAGACCTTGGGGACACCAAGGTTTGAAAAGCAAATGAACCCTCTGGAATGGAATCTGAGGAGGCAGCAGAAGAGCTCCAGGCTTTATTTACACCTACTTTGTTCCCAAAAGCACACTAGCCTTGGAAACAGTACTTAGATATTTGGCCAAAAAGAGCAGCTTTGGTGGCAGGGAAAGAGGCCGGAGTCAGATGACCAGGTGTAAATTCACAAAGGGGGAGACAGTGTCTGACGTTCCCCGATGTGTGCCCTTAAGTGCCAGATTGTACAATGAGGTTGTATCAGACCAGTGTCAGTCTAGCTTGCTTAACAGGGCCCACAGCACGGGTGGCTTATGCCCAGCAGAAATTTAGCTCACAGTCTGGAAGTCGGAAGTCAGGTCAGGGTGCCAGCATGGATGGTGAGGACCTTGCTCCAGGTGGCAGACAGCCAACTTCTTACCTATAAGGGCTGGGATCCTGTTGATGGGGACACCACCCTCTTGACCTCATGACCGCCAAAGGCCTCACCTCCTGATGCCATCTCCTTGAAGGTTGGGATTTGTTGATTTATTTTTTGAGTTGGAGTCTCGCTCTGTCACCCAGGCTGGAGTGCAGTGGCCTCATCACAGCCTTGATCTTCTGGCCACAGGTGAGCGTTCTGCCTCAGCCTCCTGAGTAGCTGGGATGATAGGCTTGCGCCACCACGCCTGGCTAATTATCTTTGTAAAGACGAGGTCTTGCCATGTTGCCCAGGCTGGTCGCAAACTCCTGGGCTCAAGCAAATCTCTTGCCTCCACCTCCCAAAGTGCTGGGATTACAGGTGTGAGCCACTGCACCTGGGCAGACGTTGAGAATTCAACACACAAAATTTTTTTTTTGGGGGGGGGCACAAACAGTCCATTTCAGTCAATAAAAAAGGAAGTTACTCCATGATATGCAACAATAAGCTCATGGCATTTAAATTTTGCTATTACCTTCTGAAGTTTAAAGAAATACACCTTTGTCGATCTGGTTTATTTTCCCTTAAGTTCTGATTGATGCAGCTGGTGTTTTTCATTTGGCTCACACAAGCAGACGGATTAGAGATTCTGCATCTTGGCACCACTACCACCTTCCCCATTCTCCTGGTCTCCTCCCAGCAAGCACAGACAGTTTTTTCGTGAACCCCTGAGCAAAACGGTACCCGTTTTCTTTGCAAAGTCTTGGCCTGGTGCAGTGGTACTCCTCATCGGTGGCGGGTAGAACCACCTGGAGACCAGCATACATTGTCCAGGCACTTTACCCAGGAGCAAGAAACTGGAGCCTCTGGGTGCAACGCCAGGGGGTCCGCTGTGCAAACCTGGGGCCTGATGGGTCCCCAGCCCAACTGGCCATCCTTGTTTGTACCCTCTGGTGCACCCCGCGTTCCTGGCCCCTTTGCCTCTCTGAACTCCCTCAGGAGGACCAACATGGCTGGCTAGCCAGCATCTCTCCTCCCAGCCATGACCCAGGCAGCTTTGCTGTTCGTTCACCCCACACGAAACCTGAACATTTGGATCGCAGCCATAAACGCTTGGTCCTGGACCTGTGGCACACGAGGGACGCTCTGTGGCTGAAGCGGCCCGGCTGCTTGTCTAGGGGAAGCAGGCAAGACTCGGGTCTGCCTCAGCCTTTCTTGCCCTGCAGCTCTCACTCCCTGCAAGTGCATAGGTTCTCGAAAGGGTCTCTCCCTTCCTCTGACATGTGGCCAGCATGGAACCCTCCTTGATCAGCCTGCTCTCCTCCCTGGCCCTTTTTTGGTCTGCCCCTTGAAATCCCAGTCCAATCCCAGACCCTGAGGGAAGACACGGCGGGGCAGGAAGAAGGAGCGCAGTCAACTCTTGGGAAGTCAGGGCTGCCGCGCGTGTGAGCGCCCATCCGCAGCGAGGGTCAGAGCAGCTTCTCCCACGGGAGACAGGGCGGTTTGGAGCTGGTCCGGCCCAGGGTTCGGCATGACAGCAGCTCCGGTGCTGCCCCTCCATCCCGTCCGGCTGAGGAGAACCCGCTCTCCCAGTCAGTTGGGACAGCCTGGGCAAAATTGTCCACCTCCATTTCTTAGATTCCAGTTTTCACACAACAGGACACACCTAATTATGGCCCGAGAAAGTTTCCAACAGAGATTTCTTGAGCCTGGCCTCTTACAAAGGGAAGGCAGCTGCCTTCAAATATGGTAACATGGCTACTTAACAGCAGTGACGTCTTTCTCCTTGTGGAACCAAGGAGACTTCGTCTAAACACACATTTTTTTGGTTAAATTTCACAAAATATTTCTTTTTAAGTAACGACAAAAGCTGTTTGCAACAGTCTGCTCGTTTTCCTTTATGACTTCGGACACAGAAGAGAGAAGAGTGACCCCATCACTGCCACCCAAATTTTTGCTGTTCATTCTGTAAAACCAGGATTTTTCTTTTTCTTTTTTTGAGTTGGAGTCTCACTCTGTCGCCTAGACAGGAGTGCAGTGGCACACCCCCGGCCACCGCAGCCTTGACCTGCTGGGCTCCGGCGATCCATCTGCCTCAGCCTTCCGAGTAGCCCGAACTACAGGTGCAGGCTACCATGCCTGGCTAATTTTTTTTTAAATTTATTGTAGAGACGAGGTCTTGCCAAGTTGCCCGGGTGGGTCTCGAACCCACGGGCTCAGGCAGTCCACTCATCTCATCCTCCCAAAGTGCTGGGATTACAGACTGAGCCACCGAACCCGGCCAGGATTTCTTTTTAAACTGCATTAGGCAAAGGTAGGCTTTATTGAGTTAAACTCGTGTTACAATCCAGAAGACACTTCCCCTGGGGACCCTGACACTTGTCTGGGGGCTGTTCCTGTCAAGGTTTCAAAGGCCTTCCCCAAGAAACGTGGGGGCCTTTCCTACAGAACACGTCCAGCGGCTCTTCCGCGGGGCTCCTGTGGAGGCTTCTGAAGGGGAGGGTGCAACTGAGGACAGGAGGGAGGCGGCCTGGCTTGCTGGAAGGAAGGTGCTTTGCAGCTAACCTGCTCAGTCTGGCCCTGGATGTCCCACAGCTGGGCGCCTGTGTCCTGTGTGCTGGAGCGGGGGCCAGCCGTTGGCCACTCGGCCACATAGCGTCTGAGGCCCCTCTCCTGCCCTCACCCTGCCCTGCCCCCACGGGGACTCACAGCTCTGGGACTTGTCCCCAGCGTTCCTGCGGGAAAGGGGTCGCTGAAGTGCCCAGCTCTGTGCTCGGCATAAAGCCATCCACCCTTTCTCCTTCCAGACCGAGGAAAGTAGCAGGAGCCGCTCAGTTTTGCAGCGTGTTAGTTAACTTAGCTCCCACGTGAATAAAGTTCAAGGTGGAAGGCAGAGTCATTCACTCAAACAGCATCCGGGGCCTACTGCCAGGACAGTGGGGTTGGCTCCGGAGCTACAGGTGACGTCGAGGTGGAACCATCCAGCAGGGGGACAAGTGCGGCTTCCTGCTGTCAATGGCCAAAGAGAAAACCAATCCCCCACGCTCAGACCTCAGATGGAGGCCACCACCGGACGCCTTTCCAGTCTGCAAAGGGCTTCAGGAGCCACTCATGATCCCTGGGAACCTCCAGGTACAACTGTGGGCACTGCGGGGGAGGTGACGACTCAGAGGCGACTTGCCTCACTCCTTGCGGGGCCTCCACCGTGGCCAACCCCTGCCTGGCTCAGGCCCCACTTGTCTCAGACTCGGGAGTGAGGGAACAGACAGGGACCCCAGGCCTGAGACAAACACCAGATTTGTCTTAGAACCGACAAGGAGGAACCTTCACATCAGGGTGAAGTCTCACAACCCATTTCTGCCAAATAACTAAACTTGACCAGTTACAGTCACGCATGACTCACTCCGAACCTCGACCTCCAGAGCCGTCCCTGTCTTAAGCGGCCCGAGCCCACCGGATGCTCTGTGGTGGCAGTGGGAGGCCTGCTGCAAAGGTGCTGATGGTTGCAGGAGATCCTGCCAGGCTGGGCCCTGCCTCAGGTGTCCCTGGGTCTCAAGGAGGGATGCGGAGGCACCTCAGAGGGCCAGGGTGGGGCCAGCCTGGGACTTTCTGAACCTAAGCAAGCAAGACGAATGGAAGTGCCTCGGCTATCCCTCCGCCCTCCGGCGTAGGCTTCCAGGATTGGCCACCTGTTAGCACTCCCTGTATACAGGTGGCCACATCATGGGGCCCAAGTGGGGGCCAAGAGGCAGGTGTAAGCCGGGAGTGTCTTAGGTAACCGGGACACAAGGCTTCCCCCGATGTGCACAGACCTGGGCTCAAGCAATCCTCCCGCCTGGGATTTTAAATTATCATTTGAACTGTGCCACTTAAATTTTAGGAAAAAGTCTCGTGCTAAAACGAACACCACTACAACAGATATCCTAACGGTTAAACAGGGATGAAAATTCGGTATTTTAAAGAGCTTTAGTTTCCTACTTCCTCCAGAGTGAGAATCCAACGAAAACAAAAACAAAAACCCGGCACTACAAATGGTTAAAGAAATGTAGCACGAAGATTTTGCCCAGGTGGGGAGAGTCCATTTGAGTCACTGAAGGTAACAGACTTGGCCAACGGGAAGGTGAGGGCAAGGCGCCCCCTCGTCCGGCTGGGCAGGGGCCCCGCCCGCAGAGCCTCGGCCAGAGGCGGGGTGCCCGGCGCACCCCCAGAAGCAGACACCTGCTCTCAGCGCTGCCAGCGGAGTGGGCCCGGGCTTCGGAGGGCTGAGCCTCCATCCGCTTCTCCCCTCGGCCTCCTCCGCCCCGGCCTCCTCACAACACGCCTCTCCAAGCTCCGAGCAGCCCAACCCTTGTGCACGTCCCGGTCCCTCCTTCCTCCTGGCCGCCGTCCAGGGTGCAGGCGCGGGCTCGTGACTCACACTCTGCGCTTCTCAAAGCACACTGAGGAGGAGGAGGTGGAGACCAGGCCGAGGGCAGGCTTGGCCAAGCCAGTCCCCCCCTGGTGGCCAAGGCAGGAGCCAAAGGGGGCACGGCCGAGAGGTCCTCGGATGTGGAGGGCATTTCCTCTCAGGAGTCAGCAGCTGCCTTTTGTGGAGCAAGAGCCTGAGCGCGGCTGCTGCCACCGGTGCAGGCCCAGACCTTTCTGTGTGAGGCCCAGGCAAAGAAAGGAGTTCCCTTCGCACCACACTGGGCCTCCTCGGGCTGCGTCCACGAAACATCACAGCCCCGGGGTCAGCTGCTGGGGCGAGAGGCCCTTGGGGCACCGGGGAAGATGGGGACCCCCTTCCCAGAGAACAGCACACCCAGGGTGCGCAGAAGGTTCTCCGTGTGCTCTGCAGGGTCCCAGGCCGTGGGGCTGAGTTCCTGCCCCACAGGTGTCGCGGGCAGCCGACCCTGGCCCAGCCGCTCTGCTGGGCGGCACCGGCCACGCCAAAGGGACGGCGACGGGAAGCCCGGTTGTCAGACAACCGTGACGGGTGGTTTTTTTCCTTTTCTTTTTTGAGTCGGAGTCTCACCCTGTCGCCCAGACCGGAGTGCGGTGGCCGGGCCTCGACCTGCCGGGCTCCGGCGATCCTTCCGCCTCAGCCTTCCGAGAAGCCGGAATTACAGGCTACCACGCCCGGCTGATTTTTTGGTTTCTTGTCGAGACGAGGTCTCGCTGCCAGGCGGGTCTCGAACCCGCGGGCGCAGGCAATCCGCTCCCCTCGGCCCCCCAAAGGCGCGGACGGCAGGCGGAGCCGCCGAGCCGGCTGCTGGTGGTTTTCAGCCAGCCAGGCCCTGTGCTAAAGACGCCACGCGGACTCTTCGCTGCGTCATCCTCTCGACCCAGGCAGCAGCCACCACCCCGCTCCGTCTTCCCGGATGAGGCGCCGAGACACAGTAACACCCCGCGC
>NW_007248629.1:496788-522638 GCF_000164805.1 Carlito syrichta | reverse complement strand
GCTGGCTCTGGAGGCCCGGTCCCCACTTCCTGCGGCCTCCCCACGCCCGTTCCAGAAGCGCTCCTGCGGAGTAGCGCTCACCTGCGCGCTCGTCAACGCGGGCCGAGTGGCTGTTTACAGTCAGCCTAGGAAGTACCTTGTCCTGGAGGCAGAATGTCCACCCCGAAAGCGCCTGGCGGGAGGCTCTTCCTCCGAGCCCCGGACACAGCTCATCCCAGAGGAGCCCGGGAATGACCGAGCCCAGGGCCAGTCCTGGCCAGTGACTGCCTGCGGACGGGCTTGCCCTGACTGCTGGGCCGGTGGCCTCTGGGCAGAGGGTGGAGCCCTGCCCCACAGCCCTGAGGACTTCCTCCCTCTCAAGGGGGTGGTCTGTCTGCTCTCCGCACAGCTCCAGTGCCCCCAAGCCAGCCCTAGTGAAAGGCAGCCGCAGGAAACCATGGGACGAGCCCCAGGGCACTGGAAAGCCCAGAGGGGAGGAGGGGGCCCCCCACAAAGGCGCCTGCGGAGAAGCCGTGGGAGAGGGCATCCTTGCCAGGCCCTGGGATGTCCTGTGGGGTGCGAGTGGGGACTTGCTGCCTAAGCAGGCTGCCTCCAGGCGATGTCCATGGAACCCCGCCTGTTGCCCCGTGTGCCCTCGTCCCCTAGCCGTGTCCAGCATCTGCTGATCCCACCCTCGAGCTCGAGTGACCAGTGATCAGGGCCCGTGTACTTCGGGCTCCCCCAAGCCCTGGCCTGGGTCTGTGGTGCGGTTTCCAGAAAGCTCTGGGCACCAGGATGGTGCACCCCCCACCCCAAGAGATGCTCGGGATGTCTAGAACAGGGACTTCTCGAGGCCAGCTCCGATATAACCCAGCCGCCGGCAGCTAGACTGTGTCTGTTCGCTGTTGGGACTGAACACCCCGAGCTCGTGGGGCGCGTGGGCGCTCCGAGGCCTCATGGCCTTTCTCCATGGCCTGTTGCATCCCCACTTCTCCCGGAATTCCCGAGGGGCCACGGGGTGCGTTTGGTGAAACAGAGATGTCGGGGTAGAGGAGGAGGGCGAAGAATCCCGCGGACGAGAGAAGAATGAGGTTTGTATGTTTGTGTGTGTCACTGGCACGTGCAGCCAAAAGTAGCTCAATGCCTCGATTGTCCCCAGTAAATTCATAATCTGTCTGCAAGTCTCCGCATAATGGGGCTTTGTGCGTGTCGCAGTCTCCTGGTAAGTGTCTCTGGGATGGCGTGGAGCGCCAGTCGGGGCCGGAGTGCAGGAGCCTGACCTCTGCCCTGCCCTCCTGGAGGGGCCTTGGGGGCCCGTGTGGGCTCCTCCGGTGGCCTTCACAGCCAGCCTTGGCAGGAAAGGTGGCTCGTCTGCCTGTGGCCTTGTGCGCCGAGCTGTTGCTCTGGTCCAACTTTGGGGGACGTTTCTGGATGGGAGATGAAACCGACGCCAGTGGCCGCTGTCACTTTGCAGGCGCGGCGCCCAGGCCGGGCAGGGCGTGAGGGAGCAGCGTCTGGCGCTTCCCAACCAACGGTGTCCTGCCGCTGCCACTGCAAGAGGGGATCTGTGTTCTCCCTCCTGGACACCCGCCGTCTTCGAAACACCCCCTGGGGGAGCCTCACCCCGTTGTCTGGGGGGGGCCAGGAGGTGCGCTGTGCCTTAGGAGGGAGGAGAGTTCATTTCACTGAGAGTGTGGGGGCGCCAGGGGGAGTCCACCATGCTGCTCTTGGTGATTGGAAATTCCCTCTGCCTTTAGCTGCTAAATCTGGCGCTTGGTTACTCAGCATCGTTCTCAGACGTGGTGATGCAGGCCCTGTATTCACCTGATAACATTGTGTCCAAAGGGAGGCCTGGACACTGGGGAGTGAGTCATTGCCCCCGTCGCACCGGGCCCTTCTTACTTTCAGAGACGGGATTCGTTTTAAAAGGCCTTTGCTCAGTGAGTGTCCGGATTTTGTCTGAGTTTTATGACTGCTGCGTCCATAACCGGATTTATGGGGGCGGGGTGTAATGGATGTATATGTTTGACAGTTAATTTGTATGCCATAAGTGACCATAAGTGTCCTCTGGAGAAAGGGAGAGAAACTTGATCATCTAAAATCAAATACGTGCTGTCCTTGCCTGAAAGCGCCGTATCCCGCACGCCTTCTGGGACGGTCCTTGAATACAGTGGGGAACATTTGCTGAGTGAGGGTGAAAGGACAGCTTCTGTTCGGTGGGATAATGTGAACTTTGAGGGGTGTTACGCGGCAGGGAATGGATAATGCCTGAATCCTTTCAGCAGCCTTAAGTTTCGAGAACAATGCAAGAATAACCTCCGAGCCCGTTCTAATTCTGTCCACACTGAGAGCCTAATTCTGCTGCCCTTACTCAGCCAGTTTCTTCATTTAGCTCAAGTCCAAGTTCAGGGGCAGCTTCACTGCTGCAGAGGCTGCAGGAACAGGGCCTTTTCGAGGGCCTGGATTGTAGGGCTTGCCGCAGATCCGCACTTCGGGCCACTTGCTGCAGGCTTTAGGCACTAAATCGTCTTCTGGTGAAGTCTCTTTGAGGCTCTGAATGAACTGTGAGACTGAATAATGGCTGGTCCCTGGAACGGGAAGGGTGAGCGCCTCTGTGGTTCATTATTAAGCTCTCCCTTTTGCCGGAGACAAGGCTTGTTTCTCTTGCGACGGTTGTGTGGCGAGGATGAGCCGATAAAGGGCTCCGAGTCATCTTCGGCTGGAGATGATCTTTTCTCCCATGTGGGGTGGAGGAAAGGTAACAGATCAAACCAGGAGTCTGCCCCCCCCATCGTGTGCCTGCCTGATAATCACCAACCAGCCGGGTGACCCAGGACCAGTCACTTCGCAGTCAGCTGTGAAGCAGAGAGCAGTCCTGCCCCAGCTTGTTGAGAGGAACAAGGGAGCATGTGCGTTTCCGAACAGGCTTTGGAAAAAATAAAGCACTGCAGAAATGCCAATATCACTAATGCTAGTCTTGCTGGCAATAGACTGCTAGACATTGAATGATAATACCAGTTTTTCCAGGGATTAAATGTCTACTCAGCTTTCAGTTGTCTGTTTTAAATGATGGAACAGCTTTTATTGTAAACAGAGGGACTGGTATTTCAAATCTGGTGCTGTCAAGATAAGACCGAGCTATCAGTGTACTTAAGTGTTCCTGAAGGTCCCAGGAAATCCTAGTTAAGATGTGCAATGCTGTGAAAGTTTCTGCAGTCTTTGCGTGCACGCACTTTACAGGTCTCTGCATGGGCCTGAGAGGCTTTGGAAAGGTGTGTCCTCCAGCACGTCTAAGGGATATTAAGAAAGGCGTTTACACGCATGGCATGGGAAAGTTAAATATTTTGTCAACAATAGTCTAAAATGTTAATTGTTAGCTTTAGAAAGTCAAACAAGTTAAATCATTGCCAGAGTCCCTGGTTAATTTTAACTGATAATAATCAAGTGTCCAACTGACAATTCAAAATCTGAGACCTGTGAGTAGGGGCCCAGATTTGGGTGTCTGTGGCTGTCTACGTGATAAATGTCCTCCCCATACAGTGATAGGAGTGTTTACATTATTTACACACGCAGCCATCACTTCCTTAAGTACTGACCTCTTTTTGTTCTGTTTTCCAGAACAGAGTTATAAAACGGGGGCTTCTTATCTGTCTAGGACCTTCCTACAACTTCTTTCAAGGAAATATAAACTAACAGAAAGGAAAGAGTGTGGAGAGAGAAGTTGGTACTTCACCAAAAATTGACACAAAGCTTGCTTTGACATCAAGGTGACAGCCTTATGTAAACCAAGATGTCTTGCTTGTTTAGCTGATGTTTGTTTATAGAAGACGTCTGCTTTCTTTGAAATAATGTCATTGCTAGGTGATGTTCGTTCAGTTTTTCTTAATCTTAAAGTTTAATTAATACCTTAGGGCTTCTGTATGCCTGTTAGCATTTTTCCGTACCATGATGTTGAAATGTGGGCTTTCAGATGTCCTTAGACATAGCAATTAAATATGATTAAAAGAGTGGCCGTGATTAACTGCTTTTGTTTTTATTGCCGTTTGTTAGTGTTTGTTTTTAGCACTTTTTTTTTTTTTTTAGTCTCAAAAAGCCTAGAAGGAAATCTGAAAAAGAAACCATCCAGTCCTGCCCTGCACGGCAGCTAAACCTTTCCGAATGAATTCTACTCCTTTCTTGTTCTTTAATCCAGACGCTACCCAAGTTCATGTTGGTTGGCAGGGCCATGCTCCATGAAAACAATTCTAAATTCTTCCTTGTGCATTGTCATGCTAATCTCCCTCACAGTCCTGCAGCTTCCGTGGGAGAATAAGAAGAAACCTCGCCAAAGACATAGCCCCTGCTCCCTTACAGTCTGATGGCGAAGTCAAGACCACCTCCAGAAAGTAACCAAAAAATGACTTACCAGGTCGCGTGGACCACAGCTGAGACAGAATCAGAGGAAGGGAGGAACACATATTTACAGAGCCCTAGAATGTAAGAGGCATATCTCCTTGTATATCTTATTTCATGCCTTCAAAAGCCAGGGGAGTCAGCAACATTTCGCTTCGTTTCACAGGTAAGAACACCGAAGTTTAGAGGTAGAGTACGCGGCAGAATTGAATGCATAGATTTCACAGTTAAACCTGTGTTCGGGTCCCTGCTTCACAACTACTAGCTGTATGAGTTTGGCAAGATGATTTTTATTCATGCTCGGCATCAGCGTCGTCATGTGCGGGCTGCAGAGCGAATGCTACTTAGCAAAACACTCAGAGTGGTGCCTGGTCACTGTAAGTGCTCAAAGTATGAGTCCGTGTGGTAGGGGATAGGAGAGAGATTTAGATCCAGGCCAGGAACTGGAGGATGTGGGTCTCCAGCAGGGCTGGGGAGGACGGAGAGGATGCAGGAATGGGGGAGGAGCCGCTGGGTGCGCGGGGCGCCAGGAGTCTGGGGGACAGAGCGCAGAGCCAGACCCGCATGCGGGTGGGGGTGGGGGGGTGGGGGTGGCAGGTGGGCCCCGTTCAGGTCCTGGGGTCTGAGAGGAGCCCTGGGGAAGGAGGGGCAAGACTGGCTCCGTGGGGGGAGCAGCCGGGAAGCAGCCGCGCTCCTGCACGACCATGAAGGCGGGTGTTATCTCCCCTCCCATGGCCTCTCCTAAGTGCTGCGTGCTACCCCGCCCCAGGTCCCTGGAGCTGCTTGCTACCCTGCTGTTGGCACACACTCCTCCCATGTGTGGTGAGTTATAGGCCGCATGACCTGGCCTTTGCCCTGAGAAGGGTTGGTTTTAAAAGCAAGCAGCCAGACCCAGAAGAGAGGCTGGAGGACACAGACCGCTCCACCTCCCTCACCAGGCCTTCCAGAGGGAGCAGGGATGGCCCTGTGGGGGAACGCGTCCGTCTTCTCTTGACGCGTAAACTAATCTTCCCAGCAAGTGAGTCTGCTTGTATACTAACTTGGAAACCGTTTCTTCATTTAAAATAAAAAAGAGCCGTGAACAAAAATGTATGAGAAGCCACGAGGATAGGCAGTCTTGGAAGATGGCTAACTTCCTTGCTTTTAGTATAGATGAGATCCAGATCTTCCACTTGCCCTCAGGCCCAGTAGGATGTGGGCTTCCCGGCTTGGTCCTTGTTAACAGGCACGGGGAAGGGCCCCTTGGGAAGAGACGGCAAATGAGAAAAGCCAGTAGCTCTTTCCCCCCCATCACATGGTACGACCCTAGCGAGCGGGCTCTCGACCAGCTTCGACCTTGCCTATGTGTGTCTAAGAGACCGATGTGAAAGAATAAACTCATCCTACTCCCCTTGAGAGGACATGGAGAGACAAGTTCACCACAGACCCTGGACCATACTGTAGTCAAAGTACGGAAGGGTGGTTATGAAACTGGACAGAGAACAACACTGACACACAGCACAGGTCTCTGTGGTTCTTAATGATTTCTGCAAAGGTTAAAAAAATCTCACACCAAGATTGTGGACATGGGTGCTGCTTAGAATTTGGAGAAATAGTCATCGATTCAATAAATCATCTTCGTATGGCTCTTCTGCGTCATGCACTGTGCCGGGACATTGATGAGCACGTTGTAGAGCCTTTGCCTTCTGAGAATGTGCATTCTGGAAGGGAGGCGGGTGGCGCTGAAAACAAGTGTTCAGGTTGGCTTGTTTAAGAACGCAAGGCAGCAATGCAGTTAAAGCCTGGGAGCTGGGGTGAGACTACCAGGTTTCAGCTCACAGCTCTCCCACTTAATAGCTGTGTTTCCTTGGTCAGGCCAATTAATCTGTCTTGCCTCAGTTTCCTCAGCTGTAAGATGGAGTGATAGCAACAGAAACAGCCTCTTAGGGTCGTTGATTAAATGAGGTGATTGCTGGCACCTCACAGAGGCTCCATGCATTCTGTTAGTATCAGCGAGAGACGTGGCATGCTTGAATCAGATTCACAATTTCGTCAGCCCAGGATTCTGTCTGTGGCAACGCCTCAGACGTTTTGTGGGAGGGCATGGCTTTTTTCTTTGTATTTACTTGAAATGGCTAGTGAGGGGTGCCCTATCATCCAGCTTCCTCAATAGTTTAATACGGAGATAACGCCTGGGATCGAGTTACATCTCCCCAAAGGGGTTGCGTTGTCCTTCTCAAAAACGGGACCAATGAATACCTCTTCCGTTCCTAGGCATCTAGGACTCCCAATCCAGAACTTGCATGGGGTGAATGTCTGCCTGACTCCCGACTTGGGGAATTGAGTCTGGTTTTCTGTTCTGTTACCCAGCAAGTATGGAACAGGAGCTTAGTGGGTCAGTGAGGAATTTAAGCCTCTCGGCACTTTGGAGTCATTAGAACTGAACAGACATGCCAATGTAATTGAATTATTAATTCAAATTAATGTGTAGTTCTTAAGCGAATCTGGTCATAGTCACAAAAGGTTAGAAGCACCCAGCTGCGGAGAGGTCGGTCTGTGCTTCAGAAAGCCAGGTCCCCAGCTGACATTGCTTAGGAATCAGCCTAGCTCACTGCATTGTCTGAGACTAAGGGCCAGCCCCGTTTGGTGTGCACTCCTCCCCCTTAACCGGGAGCATGTTGACAATTCCTTGCCTTGATGTGGTTCTTAAGTTGGAAGCGGTTCTCTACTCAGGACCTCCTGAAGTGTGACTTTCCGTAAGAAACACGAGGAAGACGTGGCCAGGGCTTCAAAGCAAGTTCTAGTGATGATCACTCTTAATCAAAAGCACGACGTTTCTATGAAGAAGTGACAGGATCAGCAAACAGATACTCTCTGTTCTTTGGTGGATTGTGCTTGGCCGAGGATGGGTTTATTGTTCTAACTCGAGAAAAGAATGCAGTCACCATTTTTTGTGTGTTTGTTTTTTATGTTTATTCCCTACCATCCAAACTCAAATCCTTCCCTCTTTCCAAGGATAATAATGCTTAGGAAACGTAGCCTTAAACATAGTTGGGTTGTTTTGTTTTGTCTTTAACAGTGCTCTTGCTTCCTGAGTCATTCTGGCGGGTTCATATATTAATATGAAATCTCAGCATTGTTGCTTTTAAAAATTCTCTTTTGTCAGAAATGTGGCTGAGTTATGTTTGCGGATCTTATCCAGGACACCAATAGCTCTCGCTCACATCAAGCTCCCACCTTAATTCCTCCTTCTGCCACAGTTCTTTTCAGGTAGTTCTGACGGATTTGAACGGAAAGTTAATTACATGGCTGTTTCTTTTTAAGAAAATGTAGTTAAGGCAAAGGTCTGCGGCAACTGCTAATAACGCCGATAACACACCAGGAGTCTGTTGGATACAGAGTGTAATCTCTGAGAGTGCCGGTAACCAGGGTGCAAAGAAGTAGCTTAATCGAATACAATATGTACCGTACTGAGTCAGGTTTAAGTGTCAGCTGCTCATTTCTGGAGGTCTCTGGAGTCTGAATCACATACAAATAAAAACATTTTCCGACTACACAGCTAAGAAATCAAGTTGTTGTTGTTCTCCTGAGTCCTCCGATACTTGCTAAGCCGGCCGAGGCTGGTTCATTTGATTGCCACACTGTACCTCTGAATTTCAGACAGCAAAAGTCGGAGTGTATGATCCCCGCGGGTGGCTTCACAGAAGTGTTGACAAGTGCCAAGTGCAGACGTCAGAAGCAACAGGACAGAGCGGCAGTCCTCGGGACAGAAACAGGCAGAGCTGCCGCCGTGGAGCCCTGGGTCCATGTCCTGGAGCCTTTGCCCCAAGAGAGCTTCCTTTTCTTGCTTAGGTCCTCTGCCTGTGGACATGTTTGCAGCCTCAGTCCCCCAGAGAGCGGTTCAGTGTTGTCTCTGCGCTAAATTAAACATGAGCTTTCTCCTTGGGAACCTGACCCTGCATGCGCTAGGCAACAGTGTCTCTCCAAGAGCTCCCAGCTAAGCATTTCCCTCAGGAAGACCCTGGCTCGGGGGCCCTTCACCTGTGCTGTCTGCTTAGCTGGTGCCAGGGTGTGCCGCGTGGGAACTGTTTTTCCTAACCGGGTCTAGAAGCCCTTAGAACCAAAATGTGTACTTTAATCCTTGGGACAAGGTGGAGGACCCATGCCAGCTTAGCGTCCATCTGCACATGCCGCCCGAATTCTGCACACGCCACCCGAATTCTGCACACGCCACCGTGAAAGGGCATCGTGAGGTAGAGGCCATCTCTGATCTCCGCCCGCCTCGCCCCTAGATGCCAGTTCATGTTGGCCTAAAAATAGGAGCCGATTCTGCAGTCTATAGAGTTGTATGAGCCCCAAGGGACGAGACAGACCAAACCCCCTTTCCATAGATGAAAACATTAAAGCTCAATCGAAAGGAGAAAACAAACAACAACAAAAAACCCTCTTAGACCCCGCAGCAGTAGAACTGGGACTAGAACCCAAGTCTTCTGGGTCTCTTCCACGTCAGAAAAGGACTCGTTTTCTTAAGGACTTGTAAATCTATAAAAAAGAGAATGGTGAGGGGAAACGAGAGATTTATATTAAAATGTGGGTAGTGGGTAGAGCACAGCACTTAGAGCCAGTGGTAGATGGTTTTTTAAACCGTCACGGTGGTTTCTCCCCTGCCTCCACGCCTCTGAACCGTGAGGTCGCCACTCCCCTCATGGAAGAGTTTTCTCCCTTGGATCGTGAGTGGCCTTGTGACCTGCTTTAACCGACAGTGGGCTTCATAAGCCGCTGTGGACGCCGACCTGAGCCCACTAGAGGAGCCTTGCTCGGGTTGACCAGTGGGTGAGCGGCCACACGAGCGGGGCCATCTCGGACCCATCTTGGACCCAGCCAGTCCACGACTCACGGTGGCCGGCAGAGGGACCACCCAGCCAGCCTGCCGACCGTGAATTAAGCCGCTGACGTTGGGGCAGTTTGTCAGGGAACAAAGGTCAGCTAAATCAGAGCTCAAAAACCTTAACATGAAAGAGGACTCCACTTCCCTGGCTGTTTCCCCTTGGCCTGGTGACGTGGCATCTTTGAGCCCCATCTTCTGTGTTTCGGGACGAGCGTCACCCCCGCCAAAGGTTGTGAGGATTAAATGAGGTGATACAATCTGTGAATGAGCCTGGCTTGCTGTCCAGCATGTGGCAGAGCTGAACAAACTCTCGCTCCCCCGTCTCCTCCTCTGGCTCTCCCACTGCATCATAACCCAGTTCTGCTTTCCCTTCTCATCTCACTTTCTCTTGGAGGATGTCACCTCTCTCCTAGGCTTTCCCAGCGCCGCACTCCTCTGAGCAACAATTTATTGTTCCTTCCTCCGACCCACCAATGTCCAGCACTTCTGTTCCGCTCCGGGGACCACGTCTGCCTCGGGGAGTCTCCCCTTCGCACAGAAAAGGGTTAACCTCGTAAAGATGTCACTCCCCTCGTTCAGTTATGCCACCCTTGGGAGAGTTGAGCTGCACGGCAGATGTATATGGGCAGCGTAATTGCATTCGATCCCCTAGGCCACGGGAGACTTTGTTAGCCAGGGAAGGAAGCGTGTCTGTTCCCCTCTCGAAGAGCACTGCTGCTCAGCTCTGTTCCCCACCTTTTATGGTAGGAAATTACTCTAAGTGCCTCGTGTTTTCCATCTTCCCCTTCACAGTGAATACCTAAGTAGAGAGGGAGTGACGGGTGATTGCTGCGTTGTACCTACTTGCTACGCTTATTAGAGGCGCAGGGCGGGAGTGCTGGGCTGGGAGCAGAAGGCCCCAGGGCCGGCTCCAATGCTGTCCAGAAGAACAACTGAGTCGTGTCCCTTTGCTGTCCCAGTGTTTACTTTCCCTCTTGGAAGAAAGAGAGGGGTCGTGCGCGTGGCTTAGGCCACTTTTGGTGTGATTGGCTCTGACGCTGTGCTTGTGACTGGAAGAAGAGGCGGCCAGGGTGGGGATGCTTTGTGTTTTTAAAGGAAGCACCAGTGAGGGGAGTCTGAAGTAATCTTGGGGACCAGGTTCAGCCATGGCAAAGGGAAGAGAGCCGTATAAATGACTTAGTCTCCTTCCTGGAAGCGATGAACCGATCACTCATGTCTTACCCTGTTGTGAAGGACTCAGGGTTCCAGTTTGAGAAACACGGTTGTAAAGGAGAGTTGGATTCATGCCATTTATTTTTGAACCGAGCACGGACTCCCGCTCCCCAATCCACCCAACGATGCATGCCACGTTTCTGTGGCGCAGAGAGGATTCCCAAGGGAGAAGCCCGTGGAACAGTGACCTGACACGGAACGTATGAACTGAAGGCGGAATACTCGGCAAAGCCTTGGTGCTGAGGAATTGACCAGCGTTGCAGCTGCAGACACCAGCCCTTCCACCTGTCTGTCTCGGCCTCACATGCACATAACAATTGGAAAGTGCAGATTGATGGATGGGATTTTATATGTGTCACCACTTCTTTTTTTAAAAGATGTTTCCGCTTTAAAGGGGAACTATGAAAGGGGGTCGCTGAGCATTGGCCTGGGGGAAGGGAATTCCATCCATCCCTCTCTTTTCTCCTATCACTAAAACCCTCAGCAGAGAGTGTAATCACCTATTTCCCCAGGGCAGCCCTAAGCCCTTAAAACTCAGCTCTGTTTAGGGATTTAATAGAGTTGGAAAAAAGGAAGGAAAAGGAGAATTTTCCCAAATAGCTGTTCAATCTGGAATTTTTCCTATCACACAGTTCCTCCCTCCTCATCTCAACACCCCTCTCAGATCCCTTCTTTAGGACTGCTAGAATCTTGGGGGTCTGTGGTCTTGGGCTTCAGATCAGCCCACTCTTTCTGTTTTTTTAAACAAAGCAAGATGTAACTCTCATGAAGCCAAGAGGGTCATTTGGTTGTGGTGGTTTTATTTTGTTTTAAAGGGGAGATACACTCAGCTTCATTGCCTGTAGAGATTTTCTGGATTTTTGGATGAAAATAGTGTGATGTTATACAGCATGGCTTTTTCTTTTTAAAAACGTGAAGATAAAGGAAGTCAAGGTTGCCTTTCTTTTCCAATAGTTTGGATCTTACCTTTGCTCAGAAAATGTACCTTAAGCTCATCTCGCCTGCTCACTCTCTCTCACGCACACACTTTGTTTACCATGATTGTTTTTTTAATATGTGTGGACACGGGTTGGTTAGGGGGGTGACTTTTCAGAGAAAATAAGAAATGAGGAAACGCCTTCCAGAGTATGGGGAAGATCAGTTTGAAAGAAATTTCTCTGGAAAACAAGAGTATACCCACTCACAGGAACTAGGAAAAAGAACCTGATCTCACAATGGCAGGCGTGAGTGACAAGAGACCGCCCTTCTGGTCCAGGCGTCTCCTAACAGGATGACCTTGGGGCCAGCCGCCCTCCTCCGATTCTTTATTTCCCCAGCAGACGGGGTTCCCTAGCACTTTGCCAGGCGGGACTGTCCTGGTCGTACAGGATTCTGCTCCAGTGTCACCACCTGAGGGAGACCTGCCTGGCTGCCCTAACCAGAGCAGACACACGGACGGGACTGATCTCCTTCCCCCATATCCTCCATCACTGTATCTCATTCCAGAAGCCTTGTTTTCTCTACTGATGTTCTCACTATCCGAATTACACTGATTCCTGGTTTGCTGGTGCGTTTCCCGTCTTTCCCCGCTGGAGTGGAAGCCCCGCGAGCCCAGGAATCTTGCCGGTTGTGTTCACCACAAGTGTCCCCAAGGCCTTTGTGGGTCCTGGCACATTTGGGGTTCACACTAAATTTCATTTGTCGGGTCAATGGCCAGATAGATGGCCTTTAGACTAGAGGTGGCTTATGAGTCTTTCGGGGATGGAGTAGGAAAGAGAGAGGAAGGAGCCTGTGGTGGGACCCCGAGGCTCCACCTCCCATTTAATGAAGCGTCACACACACACACACACACACACACACACACACACACTCCTTGAGGTGATTAAAAACAGGGTTCCAGTGCTCCGACTGTTTGAAAAACACAGGGGCTAGACAGTTGACAGTCTCTTAAAATTCTTCCCAGGTTTAGATCCTGAAACCCAGTGTCTCACAAGAGAAAAACAGCAGTGCAAGGAAAAGGATGTTGGAATGGAAGTTACAGGTATTGAGTGCCTGCTACCAAGGAGGCCTGTGGGGGAATTTACATCTTAATGGGGGGAGGTGAACAGAGCGTGAACAAATAAACAAATAAAGGTAAGTAGTGCTACAAAGCACAGCTCCTTGTTCCTTACTAATATGTCTGATTAGAGAGTGATTTGGGTTTATTAAAAGAAAGCAAATCTGGGAAATGCCACGGAAAGTGATGATTATAAACGAGCTGGGGGAGGGGCTCTTTTCCCAGTGGCTGCTCTGGGCCTGCACAGGGCTCGTCCTGGCCCGGACGGTGTGCTGCTTTGGTCAGACTGTGCAAAATACTGATTCTGATGCTTTCAGGGAGGAAGCTGATCTTGCCAGCAACTTCTGTGCCTTGGGATTATTGGGGTCATTTTGTTAGAAGTCACTGAAGTTTGAGAAGTAAAGAGAAACGACTTAAAAGTGCCTTTAGTGGAAAAGAATATCATTCCTCTTTATGGAAACAGAACAGAAGTGGTCAGAAAATTAGCATCAGGGCTCCATGGAGGTGGGGTGGGCATAGCTGTCAGGAAGATGACTAGCATTTGTAGTCATCAGAATAACAAATATACACAATCCATGTAGCCCTCACAGAATCCATGTTATCAAGGAGAAAGGTGCAGTTGGTCGTGGTTACAGCTCCTTGGAGAAGTTGAGAAATGATAACTACGTCTTACTTTTGAAAGCAAATTTGCAGTGTATGGAGTTTGTGCTCATCCATCATTATGGTTTGTTCGCTGGTGTATTATCACTTACCCCACTGTAGAGACAGGTAAGAGAGTCTCCAGCTTGGCTGGGCTGACTCCACCAGTGAGTATCGTCTCCTCTTGGGGCTCTCCTGGTGCAGGGGGCATGACACTGGCAAAATGGGATAGCTGGCCCCCAAATGTGTGGCTGAATTTGCAGCTAGATTTGGACACCGGATGGCTCCAGCTCCCAGCCACACGCCCACACATCACTGGAAGCAATGACTCTCCTAGAAAGAATGGCAGTCATGAAAGGAATGAGGATGTCCGACACCGGGGCACACCACGTCTGAATAAGGGAGGCTGGAAAAGGAGAATCTTGGTTTTGGTTTTTTTCCCGTTTAAATTCAGTGATTTGTAAGGATCCACAGCAAGATGAGAAAATGCTGTATGAAAGCCCACCCTTTGCTACCTGTGCTTATTATGAGTCTGGTCTGCTGTCTTGTCTGGGGAGAGAGGTCTACAAGGTCAGCATGCAGAGGAACTTTATCTTGAATCGAAGAAGCAGACTCTCCTCTGGGACCAGGATTGGTCTCTGAGTTTTTCTCCTTACTGTTGCTTACTTTGGAACGAAAGTCCTAGATGGATAGTAGCAGGGGTCCTCAAACTTTTAAAACAGAGGGCCAGTTCACTGTCCCTCAGACCGTTGGAGGGGTGGACTACAGTTTAAAAAAAAAAAAAAGGAATTTGTTCATAGTTGTTTTTTTTTTAAAACTATAGTCCGCCCCTCCAACGGTCTGAGGGACAGTGAACTAACTGGCCCCCTGTTTTAAAAGTTTGAGGACCTCTGGTCTAGGGAGAGACCTGCAGCTCTGTGCTGAGTAGCGATTTTGAATCCACTCACATCCACATGGGGAATATGTTTTTTAAGCAGATGGGTGTTTTCTCGTTACTGGGAGAAAATGTCAGGGCTTGTAGTTGATGGGATTTTGCTTCAAGGTGAAGATGTACCTTGCTTATTTTTGTATTTCCAGAGCCTACAGCAGTGTCAGACATCTAGTAAGCAAGCGTTTGATACACGTTTGCGAAACTCAACTGTGGCAAGCATGGGTTTTTGAAGGACCACAACTCTTTACATTTTTGTGACTGAATGTACCATGCACCAGATATGAAACATTGATCTTTGAGGCATCCTTTGAGTTCAGCACATTTTTGTTAAGAATCACATTTATTGGCTGGGTGAGGTGGCCCATGCCTGTGACTCCAGCATTTTGGGAGGTAGAGGCAAGAAGATTTTCCTGGGCAACTTGGTGCGACCTCATCTCTACAATAAATAAAAAAATTGACCAGGCATCATAGTCCGCACCTGTAGTTCCAGCTACTTGGAAGACTGAGGCAGACAGGTCACCTGAGCCCAGCAGGTAGAGGCTGTGGTAGCCATGATCGTGCCACTGTACTCCAGCCTGGATGGCAGTGAGACTCTGACTAAAAAAAAAATCAATTTATTCAGTGTTTAGCATTTCAGGGATTCTTCCAAGTATCTTTTTGCATGTTAACTCATGTCCTTGCAATTATACCATGATGTTGGTACTATCTTATTCCCATTTGGCAAATGAGGAAATTGAGTCGTGAGGTGAAAGAGTATATCCCCGGTCACACGGCCATCAGTAGTAGAGTCAGAATTTAAACCACACAAGATGATGGTAGTGCTCAGGCTTCTGATTGCTTTTCCATGCCTTGTTTGGGAGAAGATAATTCCGCAGGGATGATCAGACCCAGCTCTCACACGATCTAGGCCTGACTTTGGAAGCCAAGTGCAATGAGACATTTGAAAGTTAATGATGATTAGAACTCACTAGTCATCTAGGCTGCAGATGGAATTCAGAGTGAATGCCTTGGGGCCACAGATTACTCTCTGAGACTGTGCTTGAACATGTAGAGTCCGTGAATGACAAATATGTTTGGACTCGCATTCTGGGGTGGGTTTTAGTAGCCACCTGGAGGGTTGTGTGGAGGATTCTAAGGCCATGCCTAAGCTCACGGGGAAAGAGAGTTGCCGGGCTCGTGGTCAACATCTTTCCATGGGCACAGGAGAGGCCACACGGCCGACGAGTCCCTGGATAGATACGTCGGGTCTCAGGAATCCAAACTTCACAGACTGTTACTTGCCATGGAGGAAGGCGTCAGGACCTGACCACCCTGTGGGGAGGGGACTCGAATCCATTTGTAGAATATGCTTGGGTTTAAATAAGTTTATTAACTTCATTGTAATGAATATCCTAGATGGATATTCTAGGGAGAGACCTGCAGCTCTTTGCTGAGTAGCAGTTTTGAATCCATTCACATCCACGTGGGGAATATGTAAGAATCCACAGCAAGACAGGGAAGTTCCGTGAAGACACTGTCGTCTCTTATTTCTCTGAGAGTACAGGTGAGGCTTTCCCCCCCCCCCCCAGTATTTTGTAAAGTTCAGTGTGAACTCACTCCCCAGATTTGCAACCAGGTGGCTCTTTCTAAGCTCCCCTTACTAGAAATTCTGAAGGTGGCTTGACTGTGGTGAGTATTCGGAAGGAAACCCTCTCTGGGTTGAGAGCAGCAATAGAAACAGTGTAGCAATGGTGAGAGGGATGCCCTAAACGTAGGAGTGAGCACCGGAACTTTCTAGCAAGCGTGTGTTGAGATATTACCCCGAAGCCCCACCCAAGGCACTGGGAATGGAATGGTGACTAAGCCACATTCCATGGTCTCTGGGAGAGTGCTGGCTTTCCTATCAGTAACTTCTTTTCATGCTAGGAAGCAACGATCTGGCTTCTTGGTTTGGGGAATCCCCTGAGTTGCATGCACGGTTTGGTGCGATGGCACACACGCGTCGTCAGTGTGGACACGATCCACAGGCTCATCAGATCCTCCAAGGGTTCCCGGGGCCACCAGCCTGGAAGCCTAGGCCCGTGGCCGTGGAGGAGAGTCCACTGGAGCCAGGGACAGTGTGCCCTGGTTCCACAAACCACCAACCCTTCCTCATGTGCCTGCCGGGCCTGGTTTCAGGAGTCTGAAGAGCCAGCAGAGCCTTCTTCGCGCCTCGCCTATTTCCCTTACCTTGGACTTTGGCTATCTGCTTCGTCTCGTTATCTTCTCTTCCAGAAGGCAGGCCATCCTCCGACAGCAGCTGAACGCCGGTAGGGAAGGAAGCTCCCTTGCGGTTTAGTTGGAGCCCAGCCCAGCGACGTTTTCTCTGCTTTTAAGCAACCTCTCGCCGTCCTGAGGCCTCCTCCCTCTCACCTTGACCTCTAGCTCCAAGTGGGTGTCCCTGTGTCGTGGTGCGGCACTCCTTGGAGAAGAGGATAGGAGCCTGGGAGCCCATCTCAGGGGCTGGGCGGCACCAGCTCATTACTAGCAGTGCATGCTGCACTGCTCGAGTTCAGACTTTGGCAGCAGACCATGGAGCACCCATTTTTTTTTTTTTTTGAGTTGGAGTCTCTGTCGCCCAGACTGGAGTGCAGTGGCACGCTCCCAGCCACCGCAGCCTCGACCTGCTGAGCTCCGGCGGTTCTTCCACCTCAGCCCACCAAGTAGGCGGGACCACAGATGCCCGCTACCACGCCCAGCTAATTTTTTTGATTTATTGTACAGACAAGGTCTTGCCAAGTTGCCCAGGTGGGTCTCGAACCCGCGGGCTCAGGCCATCCACTCGCCTCGGCCTCCCAAAGGGCTGGGATGACAGGCTGAGCCACCGAGCCCGGCCCAAGCACCTATTTTTAAGTGCCTTTAGCCTCATTACAAGCATGTGCCATGACTGGGAGTGCGTTTTCTTGACTCCTATTTGCCCAGAGCAGTTCAGCTATTGAAAGTTGACATCAGGAGAAAGAAAGAACAGCTCAGCCTTTGCAATGATGTTTCCACTCCTGTGACTCAAAACGGTGCATGACCTAGTCGGAAGGAAGGAAGGAAGGAAATTTAGCATTCGGTCACTTAACTTGATGGTCTAGTCATCTTGGTAATATGAGGGAAGGAAGAAATGGAACTGTCAGTTCATTTTCCCGTGACAAATGCCCATTAAACATGCATGAAAAGGAATAATATTTGCTACTCATATTTATGATTGACCAGAGTGGCTCGCAGAAGGCAGTCCAGTCTGCTGAGTAACTTGTTTATACCCTTAAAATCCCCTATATTTAGAATAAAAACGTTCTATAGACATATTTCCTGCACACTCTAAATCCTGAGTCTTTACTAGTCCCATTAGGAGGACATAAATAATATCCCAGGCTCTAAGCGTCGGCCTGCACATGCGTTCACGGATTATTGATGTCTGAGTACCTTAAAAAATAACATACGGGAACTTGGGGAAGGAAGGAGTCTCACAAAGGCATCTGTTTCTTTTACGACTGGAAAGAATTTAAGCTAGTGTAGCAAAACACATAGTCACCTTTGGAGAAGATTGTGACTTAGGGCCTTAAGGCTAGAGCGTCAGGAACTCACATGTAAAAAAAAAGAGAGGTTTGAACTTTGGCCTCTTTCTCCCGTGATTTAAATTTCTGAAAGCAACCTTAGGCAAATACTTGTACTCCGTCACGTCACGGGAGAAACGCCAGCTTTCCGCCTGGGTTGAGCATTTCTTGATACCTTTAGCAACCAGGTGACACCTGTGTTTGGAGATTGGCTGCATTTATGAGGTGAGAAGGAAGTGATGTGGGTGTGTGTGAGTTTTCAGGGTCCTGAGCCCTGGGTGCAACCGTATGCTCTGGTGTGCCTCAGGCCGGACATCATGGCAAAAGGACGTGTGTTTCTTTTCCGCAAAACCCTCTTTGAAGGCACCTTGCTCCGGTGTTGTTTTTACCCCCCAGGGAAAACGTTTGCTCCCTCACATCCACGGCAGAAGAGCCTCGGCACTGGCCCGCACGTGGCTTCCACAAATGGCCGTGCTCTGACGACACTCGCTTTCTTGGTCCTTGTCATAAGTTGCCATAAGTTGTCCTGCTGCCAGGCTTCCCAGGCTGCTTCAAGAGCTTTCAAAGATGAGATGTTCTGCATTTGCTACAAAAGCTGGCTAGTTGATCTTCCAGGCATACGAAACCCAGACACACACACCTCTTACCTCACAAACCCCTCCTGTCCGTCTTTCTAGAGAAATGATGAGTTGAAGACTATCATGCACATAAATGTGGAAGTGGACCAGATGACGTCTCCGTGCCCGGGGGAGGTGGGGAGTGGGAGGGGAAAGTGCCACCAGCCCCCAAGTGAGAACTGCC
Organism: Carlito syrichta; assembly: GCF_000164805.1. Lineage (NCBI taxonomy): Eukaryota > Metazoa > Chordata > Mammalia > Primates > Tarsiidae > Carlito > Carlito syrichta. The sequence continues at coordinate 504,222 of NW_007248629.1, read as the reverse complement.
TTCTCCCCTCCTGTTGGTTAGATCTGCTTAGGGATGAGGCCGGACATTCTGCGGGAGCCTTCCTGGAAGTCAACAAGATGTGCTTCTTCCTTGAGCTGCCATGAGCGTGGGCATGCCAGAGGGCAAGAGAATGAGCCCAGAATTACACTCCTGGGTCTGCTGAACAGAACTGTTTGGGGCTGTGGTGGTACCTATGAGAACCACCTTGTCTGATGGCTCCCTTCTCCCAGCTTCCCAGCGTTATCAGATCATTGATCGCACTTCGTTGCCAGGCTTGCTGTGGGGTATTGATTGACAGATGACATAAGCCAATCAATACATTATCCACTTCATTCCATTTTCCTCGTGTTGAGATGCAAGTACTTCACGGATATACCCTAACTCCTAAAACCCCTTTGGGGAGAATGTATCATTGCAGACTTGTCTAGTTTGTATGTTCCTTCTCTCCCTGGCAAGTTCCCTGTAGGTTCTTCAGGGTGAGCCAGTGATTCTCACTGATGAAGGTTCTTTGCATGACTTTTTTTGGTGTGAGGCACCACCCTAGAGGTACCTTGCCAAGTTCAAAAGCATCTCAACCAGTTCCTTCTGAGGGCTGGCCTTCTGTGTTGGGCTACGATAGGCTTCCTGGCATCCTAGTATTGTTACAATCCCGAAATTATCATAGTGCTTTGTGTTGTGGGTTATATTTCCTCTACCCTGGAAGTTAAGCTCTTGAAAAATTAAAACAGAATCAAATACATTTAATGTCAGCTGGAATATTTCCCCTAAAAGTTCACAAGAGTATCTCTTCTCTCCTCTGGGGGAGCTGAATGCTGCTTTTCCACACTGGTAATCATAACATCACATCTGTGCCCTGCTGTAGCTTCAAAGAAAAAGGGGCCACAGTAGACCCTAAGAACTTCTCATACGTTCTAAAGGTTTTTAGGAGGGGGAAGGATCCGTAAAATTGAGCATTGACAATTCGCTAATGGCACGATATTTTTTGTTCAAAAGTTGGTTTCCAGTTGCTATGTTAGTAAGATGATGAGGTTAGTTCATGGTATTGGTTATCCATTGCTGTGTAACAAATGACTCCACAACTTAGCTGCTGAAAGCAGCAAGCATTTGTTATCCCACACAAGTTCTAAGGGTCAGAAATGTGGAGGTGGCTTGTCTAGGTGGCGCTGGCTCAGGCTGTCTCAGAGGCATCGGTCCAGCGATTGGTGGAGGCTGCAGTCATCTTCAAGCTTGATGGAGGATGGAGCATCTGTCTCCAAGCTCTCTCCCATGGTTGTTGGCAGGAGATCTCCGTTCCTTCCTGGGTTGTGGCCAGAGGCCTCAGTTCTTTGCTTGTTGGTCTCTCTACAGGCTGCCCGAGAGTCACTCAAGCAACTACCTTTCTCCAGAGACAGTGATCTGAGAGAGAGTGCCCCCTGTAGAAGCCACTGTCCTCACAACCTAATCTTGGAAGTGGCATGCCTTCTCTTCTGCCGTGTTCTGTGGGTCACAGAGGCCAAACCTGAAACAGAGGGTATGAATCCCAGGAGGCAGGGACCGCTGGGGCCCATCTTGGAGTCTATATGAGGGGGGACCCCCCAAAACCTGGAATTCATTTGTACAAAATCGTGCATTTATTCTTACATCTTTAAACTTCAGTCACCTTCAGAGTACTCTCCACTGGATGTCATACGCCTATCAAGATGCTTTCTCCACTGCTCACAACAGTGTTGAACTCAGCGATTTTGATGCCTTCTAGTGCTTCTACCATTTTTTTGTTTTGCCTCTTCCGCATGAGCAAAACGTTTCCCTTTGAGGACTTTTTTCATCTGGGGAAATAACAACAACAAAAAAGTTGCTGGGGTGAGATTGGGTGAATAGGGAGGGTGGGGCACAGGAGTCCTGTTGCTTTTGCTCAAAAACTGCTGAACACTCAGTCACCTGCTTGCAAATCGTGACACAACCTTCTCAAAACTTCCAGATAAAAACTTTGGTTGGTCATTTGATCCAGAGGAACAAATTCTGGGTGTACTACAAGACCCTTGTCCGCCAAAAGATAATTCCATTTTTTGGGGGGTCCCTCCTTGTATAGCACATTAACGGATAAACATTGGGGCTGAGGTTACCACACCCTCTTTTATGATATTAATTGAAGAAGGCAATGGCACGGAATATTCTGACATTTCGCCATTCATTCATTCATTCATTGCCCAAGTACCGACTGTGTATCCACTACACGCCAGGAACTCTTCTGCGTGCTTAGGATGTCCCAGGGAACAAAACAAAGATTCTCGCCCTCCTGAGTCTCCCGTTCTGTGTTATATTCTGCTTTTCACATAGTAGGTCCCCTGGGCCACTGGGCCCATGTAATTAGGGCAAGCACATGGACCTCAAACCATTGTTTCAGAGGGACTAGGCCTTAACCAATTCCAGCAGGAAACAGGGTGGCTCTTTTCTTTATCTAGAATAAAAGTAGGTTTTTTTAGAAGGATGTGGCAACAATACAATCTCTCTAGTGATTGCATTCTTCTATTAGTTGACTCTCTTAAATGATCACTTCTCTGTCTTTGGTGGCTAAAGTGAGGAAGCAGAGTACATTACTTAATAATGAAGGGAAGTCAAGTACATTACTTAAGAGTTAAGCTTTGGGGGTCAGCCCGTCCCAGATCTGAGTCATAGCTCTCCTGCCTGCTTCTTACGGTGATGTCTTGGGCACTTTCGACTCACCAGAGCTGGAGCCTTTGTCATCTCTGAAGTAGTGATCACGGAAGCACCTTTCTTTCTTTTTTTTCTTTTTTTTTTTGAGTTGGAGTCTCACTTTGTCTCCCAGACTGGAGTGCAGTGGCCGCTCCCGGCCACTGCAGCCTTGACCTGCTGGGCTCCGGCGATCCTTCTGCCTCAGCCTTCCAAGTAGCTGGAACCACAGGCGCGTGCTACCATGCCTGGCTAATTTTTTGATTTGTTGTAGAGATGAGGTCTTGCCAAGTTGCCCAGGCTTCTTGGAGTCATAAGCAGCAAGTGACCTAAAGCATCGCGACCCTGACACCTGTTGGCTCTGTGGCCTCAAGGGAGGCTATTTTGTAACCTATTCAAGCCTGTTTATCTATGAAATGGGAGTAACACCTTCCTGTGAGAATGAGTATGTAAAGCAGGTAGCCATTGATAGATTATAAAATAGGTCCCAGGGAACATGACTTTTCCTTTCTGGACGTTACCAGTTTCCCAAATTAATCCGGTTAGTATACTTCTTTTTTTTTTTTTTTTGAGTTGGAGTCTCACTCTGTCACCCAGACTTGAGTGCAGTGGCCTCTCCCGACCATCGCAGCCTCAACCTGCTGGGCTCCGGCAATCCTTCCGCCTCAGCCTTCCAAGTAGTTGGAATTATAGGCATGCGCTACCACGCCCGGCTGATTTTTTGATTTATTGTAGAGATGAGGTCTCGCTGCCCAGGCGGGTCTCGAACCCGTGGGCTCAGGCAATCCACTCACCTCAGCCTCCCAAAGGCGCGGGATTACAGGCTGAGCCACCGAGCCCGGTAGTATACCCCATTTTTTTATTAGGAGAAGATGATTACAGCTTCCAGGGCTTCAGTTCTTGAGCATTTCTGTATATGTCAGCCATGGGAAATATGCCCAAATGCCGGGTTCCTCCCGCAGAAACTCTCGTTCTGGAGGTCTGAAGCGGGACCTGGAGGGGGTCCCAGGCACATGTGTAGACACAGGCGTTAGGGTGACTACAAGTCTTGGCAGGTGCTGAAACCACCTTGGCTTAAACATTTTGGGTATTTGTGGAAGTTGGATATGAAGCATACTTTTTAGTTCTGAAGACATCGAACTGTAGATGTCTTAGAGCTGCCTGTGCTGCTAGGCGGCTTCTGGGTGCTCTGGAAGCCATCAGAATAGAGATTTGTAAAGGCCCACCTTCCGTTCTGGGGAAACCCTGCCGGCTTCATGTGTGGCCCGGATGGGCAATGGACTTCCTCCACAAGCACCTTTCAATGAAGGCAGCAGAATGCCCAGGAATATCTGTGGAATGCAAGCCTGAAGCAGAAGGACAGGCAAAACCAGAGAGCTCAGGAAGATAACAAATGCCAAGATTCTGAGATCTTAACTTTTTTTTTTTTTTTGAGTTGGAGTCTCACTCCATCGCCCAGGTTGGAGTGCAGTGGCACTTCCAAGTAGCCAGTACTGCAGGCATGCACTACCATGCCTGACTAATTTTTTATTTGTTGTACCGCCAAGTTGCCCGGGCTGGTCTCGAACTCACAGGCTCAGGCCATCCACTTGCCTGGGCCTCCCAATGTGCTGGGATGACAGACTGAGCCACCGAGCCCAGCCAAGCTTAGCTCTTAAGAAGTCACCAGGGTGTGGGGGTCTTGGAGTCTAACTCTCTGACCTTCTATGTGCTGTTGGGTTGTTGGCTCAATTCCACCCTCGAGACGTGGCTTGCCTCCCCTGTCTGGTCACCACTTTGGCCTGACTCGGGACCCCTGTCCCCTGCTGCTGTGGCGTCTCTCTTCTAGCCCTGTGCGTGCTGAGGATGACGGCGCAAGCCACACTCTTCCATCCTAAAATTGCTCACACCATGCCCCTGCCGAAAAGGCATCGGTGGCCTCCCGTGGCATTTAGCATAAAATCCAGGCTCCCGAACGATCGGCTTCTGCTGCTGCCTGCTCCCGTCTCCCGTCCACCTTTGCCCTGGGTTCCCACATGCCAGCCGTGTGTGGATCCCGAATTCCCCAGGTGAGTCATGGCCTCGCACCTTGCGGGCCCTTGTCATGTCACTTCTCCAGCTGGTCACCCGGCTGCCGCCCACATGATCTTGGAGTCCCAACTTGCACGGCAGCCTCGCCGACCGTCTGCTCTCCTGTGACCCCTATCTCAGACCCTTCCTTGTTCTGTCTCTGTTCATTACCTAGTTCCCAGATTCTGGTCCGCCACTGTCTCTGGCGTGGGAACTCTGTTGTGCTGTCTTCTTCACCGTATATCTGTGGACCTTCCGGAGTGCTTGGGCACACTGGTTGCTGGCTGAGTGAGCCCACAAGCACCCTGGCTTGCCCTATTCCAGAAGCCTCTGTGGGAACAAGCTGCTTCTGTTTCCCCAAACAAATTCATCCTGCTGGATTATTAAGTGGAAGGAAATCGCAGGCGTGTGCAGCGGATAACTTGCTTGCTCAGACTGAAACTCAAGGAACCAGAGATTCCATCGTTCTGTTTTTCAGAAGAATTACAGGCCTACACACTGGTGACGGCAAGGCTGTGCCACATGAGAGGAAACCTGTATATCACAGTTGGCTGACGCTTTTGGCTGCCTTGATGGCTGAGGTCTACCTGCCGATTTCACCACTGGGAAGAAATAATGTGTAAAGTTGGGTTGCGTAAAACTAGAGCTCGGTAGAACAGACCAGGGTTTCCCTAGAGTTCCTCATCACCAGCCCGTCTGTGCAGGCTGACACTTGGTGCACAGCCCAGCCCTGACGGGATGGCGGGAGGTTTCAGCCAAATGTCCACAGGGACAGGCCAGATGCTCTCTTCTCTGCTGGGCCTTCTGGGCACAGGCAGGAGGAGACTGAGCCGTTCTCACCTGCCAGGGTGGGTGAGTGAATGCTGCATGAGGACAAACAGGAGTGTTAGAACCCTTTGAGTCTAAGGACAAAAACTTGGAAGATTGCTTGAAAGAACGACGTGTCTGGAAGACCCCAGGACACGGGGACTCGTTGACATCTTAAAGTTTGAGAGCTGCAGCATTAGAGTAAACACAGGGCACTTCTGCTGTATCCAGTAAGTGGTAAGCGTATGGGAAAGCCAACCCCAAGAGGTCGTAGGTGGAATGAACATGTAAGAATGAAATAAATCAGGTAAAATAGAAATATATTCTGCAGGCAACCAAGCAGCTCACTTAGGGAGCGTTCAAAGGTGCCCATTCCAACCTTTGAGGTTCGCAACGATGAGGACAACCTTGTCCTCCCTCAAATTGTCCCTTGGTACCTTTTAGTCACTCCACCTTTCGATAGATGCCACTCCCCACGCCTCTCTATATGGCACTATGTCATGACATGAGCAGGACCAGACACGGCCAGATACCTCCTGGAGGGCAAAGTCTGTCTGTCTGAGCACCTCTTTTTTTTTGAAGTCTGGGTTTCGCTCTATCACCCAGGCTGGGGTTGCAGCCTTGGCCTCCCGGGCTCAGGCAATCCTTGCGTTTTAGCGTCTCAAGCAGCTGGAACTGTAGCTGTTCACCACCACATCTGGCTGATTTTTCATTTTTTTTGTAAAGACACGGTCTCTCATGGTGCCCAGGCTGGTTCTTGAACTCCTGGCCTCAAGCGATCCTCCTGCCTCCGCCTCCCAAAAGTGCTGGGATACAGGCACAAGCCACCGCACCTGGTGAGAACTTCTTCAGCCCTTTCTCTAGAAAACTACCCAGCTTGTTGAAATGAGATCAGCAGCCTCATATTATATACGTCAGAAGCTTTCTAGAGCCTACCATCTCTAGGTAGAACCTCTGGGGCTGGCACCCTGTTGTTTTGAACCAGGCGAACGTTTGGTCTTTTAAACGGTGGAGTCAGAACCCAATTCCTTACCGGCTGCTGTGACACCCGCTTCTCATTCAGATTGATGGCTTTGTTTGTCCCCTGGCCTGGAGTCTGGACCGCAGGGGGCTGGGATGGAGCCATGCCTGCCCCTGCCACTCCCATGGCAACTTCCCCTGGGGACCCATTTGAAGCAAGGCTGCTTCTGTGCCAAATATGTATTCTAGGTACAAAGTAAGTCACCGTTATCTTCTAAGCGGAAGAATGGAGCCATCGTTGAGTCAGGACTGGCATCTGGGAGGCATCTCGGGAAAGGGGAAAGAGGCTGAGGTCAGCTGCCGTTGCCCAGGGTCCCTGTGTTTTCAGTTATCTTAGCAGGAGGAGGTGAAACAAAGAGGAGGAGGTGGCAGTGCCACCGTGGAGGACGCTTATTGTACCTCTGAGATATGGCACTGGTCACCAGCCCACAGGAAGGACGTTGTTATTGTCTGGGAGTGGGTGAGGCCTCATGAAAAATATCTGTGGTATGAGGAAATGTTAAACAAGCTGGTCTTGTTCTTATTAGGAAAGAGGGGGTATCGCGATGACTTTAGATGATGCCAGACTGCCCCTCGGAGTTGAAGGTCGTGTTTTTGAAGTCATCCAAAGCGACCACCTGTGGCAGGGCATCTCACAGGTTTTTAAACAGCAGCTGCCTGGCCTGGTTTTTTGGGGGGGCAGTGGGCAGGCCAAGAGGCCACCTGGGAGTCCTAGGACTCCAGCCCCTTTTTGGTATTTGTTTTCCGTCTTTAATGCTCATCAGTCAGGGCCCAAGTTAAGCAAACTCTCCTCCGCAGAGCTGGCCTAAGGAGACCTCAGAAAGCTCCCGGTCTTGAGAAAGTACAACTTTGGTTTGCCTGAGTTGTTTTTTTTTTTTTTTTTTTTTG
>NW_007248629.1:496322-496768 GCF_000164805.1 Carlito syrichta | reverse complement strand
GAGATGAGGTCTCGCTGCCCAGGCGGGTCTCGAACCCGCGGGCTCAGGCAATCCACTCACCTCAGCCTCCCAAACGCGTGGGATGACAGGCTGAGCCACCGAGTCCGGCTTGCCTGAGTTTTTTTTTCCTTTCCTTTTTCACTTCATTCTCTCCCAAAGACTCTACTGTGGGGAGAAGACAAAGTTAAGAAGTAGAAACCCCCATGAGCTGCTGCATGCCTAATCAAACTGCCCCAGGACATGTTTCAGGGCATTTCAGCCACCTGGCATCAGAACCACCTGGGCTGCTTGATAACATGCAGAGTCAGGGTCCCCTCTCAAACCTGGAAAAGCCCCAACTGTGGTGCAGGGCCCCAACGTCTGCATTTTAAATAAAGTAGGAGACCTTTCACGAGGCCAGATGCCTGTGTCTTTTTTTTTTTTTTTCGTTGGAGTCTCACTCTGTT
>NW_007248629.1:481195-495982 GCF_000164805.1 Carlito syrichta | reverse complement strand
GGCAGTCCACTCACCTCAGCCTCCCAAAGGCGTGGGATGACAGGCTGAGCCACCAAGCCCGGCGCCTGTGTCTTTTTATCCATGAATGTGTCCCCCAAAAGTAGATCGCTCTCTGAAAACACCTAACAAAGGAGTGGGGCTCTGCCCCTAGTGACTGGATGAACGCGCAAACCCAAGCCTAGGAGTGTTCAGTAGGGCTGCTCTTCTAGTAGACTGGAGTGGAAACCGGGGCAGGGGAGAGGACCACTGGCGGCAGGCAGGCGGATCAGAAGAGAGGAAGGAGGAGAGGTGTGTGGAAAATGGAGCAATGGGGCTGGGCTCAGTGGCTCCGCCTGGCATCCCAGCACTCTGGGAGGCCAAGGTGAGCGGGTTACCTGAGCCTGCGGGTTCGAGACCCGCCCAGGCCACTTGGATAGACCTTGTCTCTCCAATAAGTCAAAAATTAGCCGGCACAGTTGTGTGCGCCTGTTGTGCCAACCACTTGGAAGGCTGAGGCAGAAGGATCGCCGGAACCCAGCAGGTTAGCACCGGGGTGGCCGTGAGCGTGCCACTGCACTCCAGCCTGGGCGACGGAGTGAGACTCCACCTTAAAAAAAGAGAAAAGAAAAAGAAAAATGGGGCAGTGGGAGGCAAGGCTGGGCAGATGCCCCTGTGAAGACCGTGGGACAAGCTAGTGGTGGGGCTCGCAGAGCGGGGGAAGGAGCTTGGAGAGGAGGATATGCGGTGAGGCCGGGGCTAGAACTGAGGTTCTCGGACTTCAGTGAGCCTCAGAGTTGCCTGGAAAGCGTATTAGAACACTGATTTCTGCCCCCTCGCTCTCCACCCCTCAGCTCTGAGGTGGGGCCCAAGGATTTGCTTTTTTTTTTTTCTTTTTCTTTTGGGTCAGGGTCTCACTCTTACCTCAGCCTTCCAAGTAGCTGGAACCACAGGCATGCACTACTATGCCTGGCTTTTTTTTTTTTTCATTTATTGTAGAGGTGTGGGCTCACCAAGTTGCCCAGGCTGGTCTTGAACCCCTGGGTTCAGGCATTCCTCTCATCTCAGCCTCCCAAAGTGCTGGGCTGACAGGCTTGAGCCATAGCACCCGGCCTCATCCCTTTATTAAATGCTACACTAGTTGTAACGGTCATACCTTCTCTTTCATTGGAAGAGCAACTATATTTTCCACTTTTCCAAAAACGTGCCACCAGACAAAATAACACTCTCTAAGACGGTGAGTGCTTGAATGTGTTGGCACTAGGCTCCGTATTTTACGTACATCAACTCAGTAAGTCTCACGGCCTTCTAATCATCAGTATCCCTGTTTCACATGTGAAGGAAACTGAGGTACAGGGGCCAGGTAAGTTGCCAAGATCCCACAACTAGCAAGCTGCAGAGCTGGGTTCATAGCTCGATCTGACTCCTGAGATCAGACAAACTTCTTAGTCTAACTCTAAGAAGTTTGTAAAGCTCAAAGCATCAGCATCTACCCGACAAGCTATTGGAAACACAAATTCAGTGCACGCCATGTCTCATGCCTGTCCTCCCTGCACTTTGAGAGGTCGAGGTGGGTGGATTGCATGAGCCCCGGAGTTTGAGACCAGTCTGGGCAGCATAGCGAGCCCTCGTCTCTACCAAAAAATAAAAACAATTAGCTGAGCATGGTGGTGCGTACCTGTAGTCCCAGCTACTGGAGAGGCTGAGGTGGAAAGATCATTTGAGCCCAGGAGGTTGAGGCTACCGTGAGCCATGATTTTCGCGATCACACCACTGCACTCCAGCCTGGGTGACAGAGTGAGACTCCGATTCAAAAAAAAAAGGGGGGGATGCACTAGTTCAGAATCCAATACAACTCAGCTGTTTATTTCTGTGTCACAACGCGGTCCCTAACTCGCAGAAATTAGTTCCCAACAAGAAAACCCTCTAAGGCTAGATTTCACAACAGGTAAGAGATTGATGGGGTGGTGATGACTGCACGACAATGTGAGTGCATTTAATGCCACAGACTTGTACACTTAAAAATGGTCAACGTGGTAAATTGTATGCTAATGTATATTTCACCACAATAAAGTAGAGATGGCCTGAGTATTACTTTCTGCTCTCTCCCTCATGATGTCCTGCAGGGAAATTCAGTCTGGCATATAGTTTTAGCGACTATTGTTCAAATTAGCCTGCTTAGTTTGAAGAGCGACTAAATTTTGAAACACACATTGTCCGTCTTCTAGGGTGAGCTCTCTGGGCTTGCCATTGAGTGCAGTCTCAGATGAATTCGTTGTAAAGATGAATCCAGTGATGTTTTAAGCTCCCTCCTGTTGAATCACAATCACTGCTCATACACAAAAGCCATCTTTCTGGATCTCGTTGGGTGATCAGAGAAGAAAATGCCCTTAGGACTTTGCCTCTCTTTGGCTTTGGACTTTCCCTTTGTGAGGGGATGAGCTTGGTAGAGAAATGCGGGCAGTCACCCATCCTAGTTACATGGGCCTTTCTCTCCGGTGGCCGTGGCTTTCTTTATTATGTTCCCATGCTACACTGGCAGGGAAGGCTACCTTTGTTCTTCGGATCAAACAGTACACCAATGGGAAAAAGGCCTCTCATCAGACGCACACAAAGGACCTGGGGAAAATCACTTAGAAAAGCAAACGTAGGCAACTTTTCTTTCAATTGCTCCGTTCGGAGTAGCATTCGCCATCATAGAGATTGTCTCTCCATTATAAGCAAGTTGGATTCCAGAAGCTTGTGATTCAGCTGTGGATAACTTGGCACACGCTTTCCTATAGCACTGTTTCTCCATGCAGTCCTGAGTTTTGGACTTCAGCGTGGAACCTGGAAGATCAAGAAGAGATGTGTTTTCCAGCCTCAGCTGCGAGAACCCATCCCAGCCCTGCAGAGATCCGTGATCTGTGCACCCACCCTTGGCTGCTATGGCTGCCTTCCCCAGGGGACTGGTGTGCAAACTGTGCGTTCATATTTCAGGGATGGTTAGCATTCAAATCTGGAGACGTTCCAGAAACTGCAGTTTGATTCTGTGAGATGCCTTGCAGAAGTAGCTCAGATCATCTTGGATTCCTAAAGGCTCATATGAGTCAAGACTTAAAGTGCATAGTGACATTGTAGCTTCTCTTACTTCCTCCTACTGTTCCACTTCTGTCGTTCCCCTGATCTTTATGCTGCATGCCGGGAAGGGATTTACAGGACTTCTCAAACTCCTTGTCGGTGTAAACATAGGAAAACATAGGAGAGCAGGGAAAAGCTATCTGAGCCTGCCTTTGAGTCTAAGCCCTGCCCTGCCTTTTGCTGTAAACTCTTGAACAAATTACCTAACCTGTCTGAGCTACAGTCCTTATGTACACAGTGGGGTGATAACTAACAGAGAGCTATTGGGGGACTAAATGAAGAGATGCCGGAAAGCCCTCTGCTTCTTGCCTGGATAGAATGGGACCCCTTGGATGTTAGCCATTACTAGTGGGACGTGTTTCTTGGGCTGTTTGTGCCTACTTTTCTGGTATATAGAAAAGCGTTCTGGTATATATACTCACCTATGTTTGCAGAAATGATGTTGTGAGCATATGAAGTGTGATGAGAGTCTTGTGCATTTGCATAGCAATTTTAGCTTATGGAGCAATTCCTCATGTGATCTTTACAACAATGGTCTCGGAAGATATTTTCCCTTTTGACACATGAGGAGACTGAGACGTGGAGAGGCACAGTGACTTGGCTTGGATCGACGTGAGCAGAGCAGAGAGTCAAAAGCAGTGAACTCCTTAGTCCCGCACTTTCTACTGTGTAAGAGAAAGCACGTTATAAAGCACTGATACCACAGTATTGCCAACCTAAGGACCAGGAAGAAAAGGCTTATGTGTTTCTTGCTTTAATGATATGTTAATCAGAAAAGGTGTCCAAGAAGACATGCTTCATTAGTAGAGTTAGAATGTGTATTTTTCTCTCCTGTACAGAGCTGAAATTGTTCCACTCGTGTGCAACAGTGCAGTAACTTGAAAGGTGATCCCAGGAATTTTATGCTTCTGAAAGTTTCAGGTCACATTGGGGTGAAATTTGACATACTCTAGTCATCCCAAGGTAATAATGTTGGTGAAACGGCATAAGCCTTGATAATTCTTAAACAAAATGAATCTAAAAGGTTATTTCAATGTTTTTATCCCTTCTAAGTGACCCTGACTTTCTACATACTGAATTTTAGATTACTTAGTGAAAAAGAAAACCCTTTAATTTCTGACGCAACAATAATAGTTTTGGCTATTTTCTAAAGGAGCCTCTCTTGCATGTCAGTTCTGAATTTATCTGTAGTATAATTTCCTTTTTGACAGAATCGCAGGGTAAACTGAACCCTTGTTGTGACTTCTTGGCTTCAAATATGCCGATAGTTTTCAAAAGAGCAAGAAGCCAGCAAGTTTGCTCTCTCTCTGTCATCACAGAAATGTGGAAACTCGGGAGTCTTGACAGTCATCTGTTTGAGAGGTGGATTATCATGGTAGTTAAGACCTTTGGCAGGAGAATCCTAGCCTCTACCACTTCTTATTAACTGAAGTTACTGAGGAAAAGCGTTCACCTCCGAGGCTCTAATTCCCCCGCCTGCAGAACGGTTCAACCGGTGTCACAGAACCTGTCTAGCAGGGTTGGTGGGCGGAGGAAGTGGGAAGGGGCAGTTACAGTGCTCAGTTATGTTAGATACCATCATCATCGTCATCCACGACGACCTCGGGAGTCTGGATACTGGGCTGGATGCAACCATCTGCACAGATTCCACAGTTGCAGCAAGGAGTCCCTCATGACTGTGTGCAGAATTAGGCGTGGTCAGTTTCAATTAGGCAGTTACTAGAGTCTTTCTTTTTTTTTTCTGAGTTGGAATCTCACTCTGTTGCCCAGACTGGAGTGCAGTGGCCGCTCCCGGCCACCGCAGCCTCGACCTGCTGGGCTCCGGTGATCCTTCCGCCTCCGCCTTCCAAGTAGCCAGAATTATAGGCACGCGCTACCACGCCCAGCTGATTTTTTGATTTATTGTAGAGATAAGGTCTCGCTGCCCAGGCGGGTCTCGAACCCGCAGGCTCAGGCAGTCCATTCACCTCAGCCTCCCAAAGGCGCGGGATTACAGGCTGAGTCACCGAGCCCGGCACTAGAGTCTTTCTATGACATCTGTAGGGTTATACCGAAGGGCAGTTTTGAAACATTGGCTCTGAGTGCAAATGCATTGTGAAGCTCTTCATACTAAAATACAGTGGCATTCCAGTCCTCTGTATGGTGTTCAACACAAAGGATTACTCATTTTAGTGGGAGTTCATTCTCTCCAAAAACCCAAAAACATCCATCCAGAAATTTCAAATCATGCTGATGATGGCACTGCCAACTAACACCACCAAGGATGCCTGGTTTTTTCTTTTTCTCTCTTTTAACTCTGTGTTTTGCAGAACTTAACCAATGAATTATTTCCATTTTGTTGTATTTTATTCCATGAATTACTTGTTTAAGCAATTTTTACATCTGGACAGGAGTACAGAGAACAGAAAGTGTCAAGCATGTGTGTGGTTCACTGTGTACAGGTCAATAAAGGATTCACTCATTCAATACATATTTGCTCAGTTTCCATTGTGTATAAGACTTGAGGTTAGGCATATGGTCCCTAACAAGGACTCTAAATTCTAGTAGGGAGATGGATTAGAAACAAGCAAACATACTAAAAAAAAAATATGTAAAATAACAGCCAGTCATTTTTGACTCTTGAGTACAACATTCTTCTTTGGATTTAAGCTGAGACAGAGGAGTGGGCATTAGCCATGGAAATAATTTTGGGAAGTGTATTCTGAGATGATAGAGCAACTCTGATCTGACTTCTGTTCTTTCTTTAGCTTACTATTTTATGTCCAAAAATAAGCTTCTTGTTGATAAAAACTGCCACATAATTAGATTTTGGATTTGGGAGATGATTGGATAATAAAGAAGAAAACGGAACCAGGTATGCAGTAAGTTAAAACCCAATGCCAGAAACCATGATTATGTAAATTGTCACTAACACGGATTTTGAGGGTTAGTATTTAAACACACACAGAGTCTTGAACGGCACACAGTTGCCCACATGTATGTTAAAAAGGCTTCAGTTACATTTCGGAATTCTGCTGTTTAGCAAAGCATTGGATTGCTTTCTCCTCCTGGTGTAGTGTGTCACTGCAATATCTTGGTATAATTACTTCCATACTTTGTCATTAGTATTTTACATACTTTATTACATGGACTCGCCCCTCACATTTTAGCTATGCTGGAATGAAACTTCCTCCAAGATGCTGATTCTACTTCTGAGGCTGGGCAACCCCAAATGGAAACTATAGCGCTGCGTAAGGTCTGAGTCTAGAATTGTGAAGAAGCCAGAATCTTCCGTGAGCTTATTCGGGGCTTTTATTCACCGCGATTCCAGGGTAGAACAGTCAGCACTCAAGCCCGCATGCGGCTGGGACCCTCCTCCTGGCCCCCTTCCCGCCCCCCCCAAATGATCGCCACCTGCGAGTTGCAGGCCTTCGTTCTCCTGGGCTCGGTGTTAGTTGTGCTCCTGGACCCCCATGCGCCATTGGCGGACTGAAAGCCAAACGGACACACAGGGAGAGATGGTCACTTTAGGGGGCCTGTGGGAGCCCAGACGCTTTCTATGAGGGGGCCGCCGTCAGCCCCAGGGATGCGACTCGAATCTGAAAAGAGCGGTCCGAGAGGGGGTGGCGCGGCTTCCATCGGCTGCAGCGAGCTGCCCTCCTGCTCCAGGCCAGGCAGCCTTCCCACAGGAGCGGCAGGATCCTTCCCTTGAAGGAGGCAGCTGAGGCCTGACAGCAGCCCCAAGTCTGCAGCTTTAGGAATGTGTCGGGCTGCAGCGTTCAGATGGCGTGTCCCCCTCGCTGCTGCGAGAGCGGGGGGGCCGCGAGGGGCATGTGAATGGGAGTCTTGTGTGGAGGCTGCGAGCGCGCCAGAGCTGCCTGCTAATCAGGCCAGCGAGGCACAGTCACCCTTGAGGACCGGCTTTGCAGGCAGCCTCTGGCTCGTGCTTTGGAGTTCAGTCAGACTTTCCTCGGCTCCCGCCGGCCTCCGGCCTCTGGTCTGCTCCTAAGTTCGGCGCTGAAGGCAACTTGATCCTGTGGCTGTCTCCTTTCATAGATGAGACGGAGCACGGTTCCAGGAGCTGGCTGCACTGGAATCCTTCGCTGCTCGAAAGGGAGCTGGGGCAGGATGGGACGGAGGGTTTGCTGTGTGGGTGACTGTGGGGTTGCCATGGGGAAACTCAAGCCTGCAGGAGAGTTTGTGTTTTGTTGGGCGGCGCGCCAAGCTGTGGTGACGTCCTGCAGCCGTGTGAGTGAGCCGTGCGGAGCAGGTCCCGCGTGGTGATTCCGAGGGCAGGATCGCTCTGATCAGAGAGAGAGAGAGGTGCCAAGCAGCCACACTACGCTTTATTTCAACGTGGAAAGGATAAACAGATCCCACTTTGGTGGTCCCTGGGCCTCGTCTTTTAACTTTGGAGAAAAAACAAGTCCATCCTCTGTGCTCACCCCAACTGAAAAGCTAAACAAACATGTTTCTGCTTTACATACAAAGACCCTTGTCAAGAATGGTGTGCTCTCACCTCACCACTCCACGGCAAATGCTGTCTCGACTCCGCCTCGAGAGAAGCAGAACTTGATTTGGTGTGAATAAGAGCGAGTGTGGGAGGGCTTCTCCTCCTTAGACTGCAGACCCTCCTTCATCTCACCTACCTGGGAGGCTTAGCCTTTGACCCCAGAAGCAGCACGGTACCTGGCCCAGGCTGGGCGTTCGCTTCTCGTCTTCCGTGCTGAAGGCAAGGAGATCTTTCCTGCTGGAGTTGTACAAAAAAGTCACACATAGATCCACATAAAAGAAAACTCGGGAGCTTTGTCGACCGTTTTGTCCTTTCAGGTCATAAGGGAACGAGGGAGAGCCTTCTTTGCAGGAGTCAACACCCCAATCCTCTAGGTCGATGCCAAATCTCCATCCATTTTGTGCTGTGTAGACGTTGGCTAGAAGTTCCCTTGGAGCCAAGTCTTTTGAAGCTTTTTGATCCATTCCAGGGAACTCTTGGAAGAGGAAAGAACTCCACAGTTTCCATTTTTAGCCTAAAGCAGATGTCCACATGTTAACTCTTCTTCATTCATGTTGTGGGCCCAGCCTTGTGTGGGATCACAAAGGCGCAACTGATGTGCACCATGTTTTCAGAATTTGCTTTTATGGAGAGACTTATAGAAAATTAAATATATATATGAGCAGCTATCATGTCTTGAAGCATAACAAGAAGGAAGGTATGTTTCATATTGTAAAATGCTGCAGTAAAAGTTTCACATGATACATTGTAATTGTTCATTTTCTAGGAGTGTTTCCCTTTATCTTTTGGAAACACTTCAGAATGTTTATACTTGTGTTTGTTGCTTTGTAGTTTTATTTGGTTGCCAGGTTAGCTATTTGTTTTCACCCAATTTGACCTTTGTGGGACCCATATCGTACAGAGACAGAGATGTTTTCATCTGCCTTGATTTTGAGTTACCTTATTCCCAAGTTCTGGTAACATTCAGAATAGTTCATCATACAAGTTGTATGTAAGTTGTGGAAGCTTTTTCTAATATAGAAAAAAATTTCCTTGTGTAACAGATGACTTGAATAGTAACTTGCAGATATCTCAGTCTTTGGGAATTAGCACATTGGTGAGACTTTTTTTTTTGCCAAAGTTGTTCCATATAGTACAGTACGGTGCACAGATATTTTGATATAGATTAAATCTGCCTCGTTATTTCAGTAGAGTTTATTTTTTAGAACAGTGTAGGTTCACAACAAAATGGAGGAGAAAACACAGAGGGTTCCCCCGTCCCCCCAGTCCCTACACGCAGCCTCCACTGACATCAACTAACCCGCCTGAGTGGCTCAGCTGTTGCCGTGAATGGATCTGCATTGACAGCATTGTCAGCCCACGTCTCAAGTTTACGTCAGGGTTTGCTCTTGTGCTGTACATTCTGTGGGTTCTGACACATATGCAATAACATGTATCTACCAGGATCATATCATACAGAGAATTTTTTTACTGCCCTAAAAATCCTCTGTTCCCTGCTTATTCCCCCTTCCCCCCTCTCGACCTCTGGTGCCTGTCGACTCTTTACTTAGTCTCCACAGTATTTTAACACACAGTAGCTCAAACTTTGAAAAATTGCACCAAAATTTGGAAGTTACCTAAGAACGGATAAAGAAATTTTTTTTGGTCTTAGAACTCAATTTTTTGCCTGAGAAGTTGTTGCAAGTGGCACGACTCGAATTCCTTCTTCTTAAGTGAGAACTTCTTGGCCTAATGATCATATTTCAAAATGCTGTTCTCCGTCAGGAGCCTTGTAACTTCACAGGACTTTGGAATTTTCAGAAAGAGGTGCAGTCAGTAGCTTCTTGAGTACGGACGTAAACAGCAGAACGCAGCATGAACACGTTTCGCTGTTTTCTTTTTTCCTTAACGAGCCTTCACCCGGGTCACCGTGGGGAGGTTTCACCGCGACCCGGGCTCTGCGCGGCTGGCTGTTCAGGGCTCCCCAGCTCCTCTCCTTGCCGCAAGAGGAGTTTATGTGAATGCATTCATTGCTAGCAGACCTGTAAAGGTTATTAAGGAAATCAGGACGAGTAAGAAGTACGGACAGCTTTTTGAAGTAGATGCCATGAAATGCAACAGGATGTTCTTCCAGAAGTAGAAGAAACTTGGTGCCACGCTGGGCACAGGCTGGCTGGATGGGGCCGTCTGTCCCTCTCTCCCTTGCCAAGCCCACCTCAGCCCCACTCTCCAACCTGTGTTTTAACTGTCCCATCATCCCAAGCTGGCCTCTTACCCCTTAAGCCCCTTTGCTACTGAATTTCTAAAATGCAGCCTTTTTTGTGTCAAATCCCTGTTTCAAATCTTTTAACTGGCACCCGGAATTCCAAACTTGCTAACCCACCCTGAATTCCGTGGCTCCCAGGGTCGGGGGGTCCCAGGATCTTGACGGAAGCATGACTGTGATGGCGTCAGCCTGACTCTTCCTTCCGAGGGTGAGAGAGTGAACCAGTCCTCGTGAGCAGAGCCAGTGTCCCCTCCTCAGAGGCTGGACGCCGGGGTAGGAGAGGATTGAGCTGGCTCACAGAAGTCGGCTGAAGCAGCTTTCACAGATTCAGAGGAGCCTGAGAGGGGCGGATTCTAAGATCGGGCGCATAGACATGGATGGGCGGGGGCCTTGGCAGCCACTTCTGAGCACGTAGTCGTTAATCGTGCACCAAGGAGATGCTGATAGGACTGGTTGACCCAAGCAGCCATCCTCAGATTATTTTTTTCCTTTTCCCAGAATCTCTGGACAGAGGTTGGAAGGCTGGGGAATGCATCTGGTCAAGGGGGAGCCCAGGAGTCACAGAGGTGTACCCCAGCCTTTGGCAGTGCCAAGGGAAGCTTGGGAACACGCCTGACCTGCTGCCCTCCTGTGCCCTTCGGGACTCATCTTCCTGGGTCTGTTCTTGCGGGATGCTCATTTGGTCTTCCGTGTTCAGCCTGTCTTGTTCAAAAGCTGAGGGCCTAGGCATTGTTGTGACGTGTTGATACATTTGTTGCATCGTTTGATACTCCCTGCATCAAAACAGCTCCAGGAGGAAAGGAAAACGACCTCTTTACTTGACAGAAAACATTTTGGAAATTGTCTAGAAGGGCTGTTTCGATCGTTTTTTGTATTAGCACACACTTAGATCCAAACTCAGAAAACTGGTTTCTACTCTCTTACTCTGTGCCCATTCCTTAGGGAGAACTTGCTGTTTTATTAGATAGATAACTATAATTCTAGCAGGATTAGCAAAGCAAACATCAATTGTCTTTTGAGATTACATAATATGTTGACATGAGAGCAGCTTTTATATTGGCAAATCATGGGATACTTCCACAAGGTGAACGGATATACCACTGTTTGAGACAGGAATTCAGAACGCCTGCCTAGGAAGTTTCTCTCTCCTATGGAATGTGTGAGTCATATATTCTACCTTTTCAACAACAGCATAGAAAACGTCAGCAGCAGAATGCCAAAACTACGCGGATGGTTGGAAGTTTAATGGAAATGGACCCTTGAATTTATTATGAATAGGCAGAACCCTCTTAGAAGGCATTTTGGCAATATCTTTTGAGGACGATGCTAGTATCTGTACCCTTTGACTCAGTAATTTCACTTCTGGGAATCTCTCAGAGGAAAAGAATCAAATAAAAAGTGATATGCGTGAAAACAATCATAATCATGGCTGGGTTATTTATAATAATAATAATAATAGCCCTTGACATGATCCATGTGTACGATGGGAGCAGAATTAAATGACTTTTCCCTCTGTGAAAATATGACTATGAAAAGACTCGGAGAGTCCACGTAAGACGATGTGCACCCATGTGTCTTCTTTGGTTGCAAGCCACCATCATGGATTTTGGTGGATTTAATCAAGACAAGAGTTTGTTACAAGGACATGGGGCTTTTTCAGAACCCAAGAAAAGTCTGGATGACTAAGTGCAGAGAAGGTAAGCAGCCGGGGTGGCTGAGGCTCCAGGCAGCAGGAACGGGAAGTCCCGTCTCCAGGTAACCTCCACGGGGAGAATCCACTCCCCCGGCTCCTGTCCTGGTGTTCTTTCCCCGCCTCCAGGAAGCGAGCGTCTCTCTGGTCAGTCTTGGACCCGAGGCCCACTTCGTGACCAGGCAGGAGAACACCTTGACTGACAGTCCCAGCCAGACCACACGCAGGAGAAGGGGTGGGTCCTTCAGAAAAATAGGGACACAGTGTCCACAGAGAAGAAGGAGGAATGGAGGCTGACACAACAGATACAAAGTACACATTGGGAGTCCTTCTCTCTTCTCTTTATTATAATCCACACTTTCTTCTGCTTTTATAATCAGTGAGTTTTAACCCACAAAATGTATGTCCTAGAGAGTCCATGTAAATGGAGATGGGAACATTTCTCATCATTCGATCACAGTAGACAACACTGCGAAATGAGGTCGCATGAAGACACATCTGTGTCTGGGACACAGTGGAAATAAATACCTCGAGTCTGTAATCTACGGAAATGCCTACTAGGCTTTCATGAGAAAGGGGTAAAGTAGCACTCGGGCATGAGCATTGCACGATGCCCAGCACACACACGGAAGTGCTTGTTCAACACAAATAAGGCAGAGGGGCAAAGGAATGGGTGGCCACATCTCTTTGGTGTTCATGTTGTAGCCAGCAAGCAGCTGCACAGTTGTAAACACGGGCAGGTGAAAACAATGGTGAAACGTGTGCTTGATGGCTCCACTTGGACTTTCCTTGTCAGTGCCATTAATTTATATGCATACAAGTGTCAACACTCGAAGGGTTCTCTGAGTGTGAGTCCAGGAAGCACAGTTCTTGAAGTGGCCGACGAACGTTCCCTGGCCTGCCCATGTCCGTGTGCTTTCCACCGTGGTGTGTATGTTTTACACGAACGTAGAATGGTTACGAGATGCGTCATCTAGGATAGGAGTCCATTCGCCTACATGACCTCTAGGGAACAGCCCCAAGGTAGGTGACCGTTGTTCGTGTCACTCAGCCACGGACCATCCGCAGGGCGCAAGGGCGTCATTCCGCCTTGAACACATCTCCGGGGACTGTGCTGGGTCAGCACGACCCGGGTCTGCGTGTGGAAGGGCCGTGCTCTGGAATCTAACCGTTGCGCTGGCCACGCAGGGAGGATGTGTGTGGGGGGAGGGGCGACTGCCAGACAGGGCTGGGGCTAGGGTGAGGCAAGCCAGGCCCGCAGGGTGCAGAGCGTCAGAGGCCCTCATTCTCCAGCCGCACAGTCACTGAGGACAAGCGTCTTCTCAGTTCTGTGCCCTGTGGGCCTCGTGTGTCCCAGCCTGGTGGCAGAAAAACTGGGCAGAAACACCAATTCAGAATTTTTTCTTTCTAGGAAAAGGAATCCATTTTTGACTGATATATCTCTGTTATGTGTATATAACTTTTGCCTAACAGATAGACGAACACAATACTTGGAGCCCTTGGTCAATGACTGTTCAGATTCTTTGGACCAAACAATGTCTCCAAACTCATGAGGCTACTTATAATTGTTTTTTAAAATTAACATGTATTGAGCGCATACTGCGAGACAGGAGTGGAGTTTAGCACTTTACATTTCATCCTCAAAATAATCTGGCAACGTAACTTTATTTTCATTGTACAGAAGAAGGAACTAAGCCAGGCGTGGTGGCTCAAGCCTGTCATCCCAGCACTTTGGGAAGCTGAGGCAAGAGGACTGCCTGAGTCCAGGGGCTCGAGACCAGCCTGGGCGGCTTGGTGAGACCTTCTCTCAACAATAAATCAAGAAATTAGCCGGGTGTGGTGGCGCGCGCCTGTAGTTCCAGCTACTTGGAAGGCTGAGGCGGAAGGATCGCCTGAGTCTAGCAGGGCGAGGCTGCGGGGGCTATGAACGTGCTACCACACTCCAGCCTGGGCGACAGAGTGAGACCCCACCTCAAAAAAAAGGGGAAGAAGGAACAGAGGCATAGCAGTTTAGATGGTGCACCAAGATCCCAGAGTCCACAGGAGACCCAGGACCCAACTCGCTCTGACTCCGGAGTCTGGGCTCCCAGCGGGAGGCTGCGTTCCCCCCACCCTGGCCTTTGTCCCGTCTTTCCCAGTGTCCTCCCACTCTGACGCCCTGTCCAAGGCCTCTGGGCTCATGGGCGCAGGATGTCCTCCGAGACGGGGAGCCTCCCTTTCTTTCCGGCACTCGTCTTCCTCGCGCCGACTTCTCGCCGGCGCCTTCTGCCACGCACGCGAAAAACGCTTCCCCCCGTCCACGCACGTCCCCACACAGTGTGCTGCCTCTGCCTCCAGGCCTTGGGTCAGACCAGCCTCTCCCCTAAGAACGTTTCCTTCCGTGTGTTCCTCTCAGGCAAAGTGAGAAACAGAGTTAGGAAGCAGCATCAGCAGCATCCTCATCCCGAGCCATCTCTCCCAGCCTCTCCCTCCTCCCGGGCCACGTGCACGGTCCGGTTTTACTGCCTCCACCGTGCTCGGTCTCGCCGTCGGCCTGTGTTCAGGCCACCTCTGTGCTGCGACAGCTTGATGGGGCCTCCCGTC
Source organism: Carlito syrichta (assembly GCF_000164805.1). Lineage (NCBI taxonomy): Eukaryota > Metazoa > Chordata > Mammalia > Primates > Tarsiidae > Carlito > Carlito syrichta. Next base: position 481,876 of record NW_007248629.1, on the reverse strand, counting down.
TTCCCACCTCCTGTCATCCCACTCGGTTTCTGCACTCCCAAAGGAGCCGCTTCCAGCACTCCAGCTGTTCGATGCATGACCTCTCGGTTTCCCTCACATTCACAGCCACCCCATGGCCTCGCCCTTGACCTCTCATCACCCCCAAGCGCCCTTCCTGGGAAATCTCCACCTCAACTCCCACGCCACCTCTCGTCCACCTCTGCCGTGCCCGTTCCTCCCCCCCAAGACCTCCATGGTCTTGACCTCACCGCTGCTTCTTAGTCTTCCACCTCCTCTGGACTCTGGTTCCTGCTTACCCAAAGTCAGCCTCGTGGTTGGCAGGGAAATCACCCTCCCCGGCGCTTGCAGTTCCCCGACTTCTGAATCCCTTTGCTCCATTGTTTTGGTTTCGATTCCCAGAATGGACTTGAAGGTTGAGTACCAGCCATCTGCCCGGGAGGTGATTCTGGGAAGTACGTGTAAAGGCCTGAGGAATTGAGACAGAGAAGGGGAGGAAGCCACTCGGGGTGTGTTAGGAAGCAGGGTGCTGCTGTGGGCAGCTGGGGCTCGATCGAGCCGTGAGCCTCTGGACGGCCGTGAGGAACATGTGGCAGTGCGCCCCTGCCCCCAGAGGTTCAACAACCAGGGAGGCACCCATCAACACGCGCGGGCCGTGGGCTGAGGGCCGCTCCCAAGGGAACT
>NW_007248629.1:451240-480926 GCF_000164805.1 Carlito syrichta | reverse complement strand
CAATCCACTCACCTCAGCCTCCCAAAGGCGCGGGATTACAGGCTGAGCCATCGAGCCTGGGAACTTCCTTCCTAAGAACACCTCGCTCCCTTTTGTCTGGGGGCCCAGCCTGCTGACACAGCCAGAGGACACCCGAGGCAGGAGTCTCAGCTGCTTGTGCTGAGAGGCCGTCGACAGGGGCAGAGAGGGGAGTGCCACGACGTGTGGGCGGGCACTGGCAGCATGGCCTCGTCATCCAGCATGTAGGCCTCTCAGCACTGCTCCGTCCTGAAGACTACCTCCTGCCTCTCGGCCGGGCTGCGGTGCCGAGGAGTATATGGCTTCTGATTTGGCAGGCGCGTAAAGGACGTTCCGTGATCTTCTCACCTGTTGCCTCTTTCATTTCCCTCGGGACTTACGATGCGTGTCAGACAGGCAGAGTCCACATTCGGCCTGACAACCCCGCACGAGCCACCCTCCTGTTCTGAAAATCAGGATATTGTTACCGACCTGGCTTTTTGTAATAAATTGGTGAAATTGTGTATGCTTATATATATGCATACATGCGTACATATACACGCAATAATACGTACAATAGATAACATATTTTCTGTAACACAAATATGGATATGGAACCTGGCACGATGCCCAGCACATAGCAGGAACTGGCTCTCTCTCTATTCCCTGAGTTAGCTTCTCTTGCATAACCCAGCGCTCCCCAGCGCCTCGCTAGCTCACAGGGAAGCACACCATAGCTCCTCCCCCACATCCTCTCAGCCTCCTCCCAGCAGCGCCTACCCACCCCTGCATGTCTGCTTCCTGGGTCTGTTTCTGGGTCACAGCTAACCTTTATCTCAGCCTGTTTCTGCACCTCCAGGACCTCCACACCTTCGGTTACCAGCATTCGCCTCCCCACTCTCAGCCATCCTGTCTTCACTGTTTCCCCGCAAAGAACTTTCTTCACAGGATTACAACCCCTCAGCACATATAGACATTTCATTCTTGCTGTAGCCCAGTCAAAACATAGAGCATGCTGTTTATTAGTGGAAGCAATGGAAGACAGAGATACGGCACAGAGCTGCCAAGATGAGTATCAGTGTCACGGAAAGTCATGTCGCTTTCAACATGATCATACAGACCTGAGGGGAAGAACGGGAGTATTTGTGTTTCCTGAGTACAACGGGTTTCTGGGAAATTGGGCCTGTGGGGGGATATGACAAGACGGAGAAAATGGGGCACACGTGATAGGTGAAAGGTAGGAGTTAGGAAAGGGGGTGGGATGGAAGTCCTCAAAAATCGGGAAAGGAAAGTCTGCCACTGCACTTAGAAAGAATTTCCAACATGTGGGGTGTTTCTGGACTTTTCCCCCTTATGCAAAACTCAGCATCACTGGCATAGCAAACATTTTTTATTAAGTACTTAGACGTCGGGATGGTGAAGACCCAAATGCAACTGGCAGATTGCACATGATAGGGACTGTGGGAGTTGCTGTCGTTAGAAGAAGACGAAGGGAAGAATCTGTTTCTGGAACAACCCGACACACCATCAGTGCTGTCCTTTAATTCTGCGGTCGTTGGTTGAGTGCATACTCTGTGCCCCTTCTCACCAGCGCTCTGCTGCGCTCCACACAGGTTGTGAAGAGGGAGGGAACAGCTGGAGGAGGCAGACCTCGGACTGCCCCTGTGTATGGACCACTGGCCCGCTTGAACTTGGTCTTTTGACATCCCAGGCGCTGGAAGTGAGGTCATATCCCTGGGGCTTTTTTTAGTGGGCACTAGAAGCATTTTCTGATCGTTCGGGCTCAGAGTTTGGCCAGACCTATACACGCTGTAATTTTATTTGTGGCAGGCCCTGCGATGTTAAAAAGAGAAACAGTTTCTTTATCGTTTTGAAAAGAAAATGGTGAGCACAGATAAGAGAAATATTTCGAGTGACATTCTGGGTGGAACGTAGTCTAAAATAAATGTAGCTACAGAGACATCTTGAATGCTCTTCGACAGTTCTATTTTGATAGTGCCATTGTTTTTATTTTAAAACCCTTTGTATATCCTATAAGATAAAGTAAATACTTACGATAATGTTGTTAGCAACCATGATTTCAGCCCAACATCAAATCAGAAAATCCTGCAGTGTTAAATTTGAGCTGGAACTCAATGATTTTTTTCTAGAAGGTAATTCTGTTCACCGAAAAGGCCTCGAAATGATGGCAACTGGGTAACGGTGGTTGCTTCCGATGCCTTGAGTGTGGTCTCTTAATCCCACTTCTCACTGGAGGAAATGAGGGCTTTTCCATCAAAACCTGTCAGGGCTTTTTTGAAGAATGGGTTATTCCAGAAATAAAGCTAAACTAACGTGTAAGTTGTGCATGGACCATCTTGTGTTACGGTGAGCAAAGAAGACATCACAGACCTCGGACGTCTTGTCAAATGGATGCAGAAACCAATGTGAAGGGACTTAACTAATTATGGGTAGAATATTTAAACATGCCGAATACGTAAAAACCCATACGTTCCAAACAAGCAAGAGAACTTGTTATCCAAATTATTAGTCTGAAAATTGGTGGTTAAAGAGGAAGACCTAAGCATTTATCTTTTTTCTTTAGTAACAATATTTCAAGGTATCCACACTGTCTAGTGGAAGAAGACGTTCTTTACGGAAGGATTTTAACTACTAAGGGTGGAGGGAAGACTTAGCAAATCACCGGTTTGCAGTGCAGTCTCTAGGCAAAGTGGGGCCCAAAGTGAGACCCAAACTTTACCTGTACGATGACCATTTGTATATCTAATCCTGAATTGTCCCCCAAATCCTTAGAATAAAAAATAATAAAAAGAAATAATGAATTCAGACAAAATAATCAGTGGATTAAACCATTAAATGAACAGTTGATGAAGCTTTTTAGGATGGCTAGATCGGGCCGTCGCCCCCTGAATTTGCTGGTCGGCTAACAGCTTCACAGGTGGTGTGGCAACCTAGTGTTGGAAGAGAGCCAGCTGCACCACTGGTGAAGCATTCTTGCTAAAAAAGAAACAAGTTAAATTGGGATCTAATCAGGCATTTGAAGCTATATTCTAGTCATAAGCAGTCTACAGACAGAAGGCCATGTTACATGGTTCTTGAGAACATAAACAGATACATCTGGGGCAGAGACACGCTACAAGGAAATTGATCTGATTTCTTCAATAAGTCAAGGGTATACAGTAAAATGAGTTTGGGGCTGAGGGGGAGTGCTACTCCGGGTTATGAAAACTCAAGACACATGGTGAACCAGATGTGCAGGCCTTCTGTGGATCCCGATTCTAACCAACTAAAAAACGCTTTTCGAGACAGTCTGGTAAGCTTGAATAGGGCTGTGTTTTAGAGGCTACCAAGGTATTGTATATATTTTTCTAAGTACAGTAATGACATTGTGGTTATAGAAAGAAAATACATTTTTAGAGATACATGCTAAACCAGTGCGGGTGAGATTATGTCTGGGACTTTCTTTAAAATATTTCAGCAGCGGAAACAATGTAAAAGGATGGTGCAGGCTTGACACGATCTTGCCAAAGGGCATGTGGGGCTTATTTTATCTTTCTCTTTCAGTTGTCTCTGTTTGGGATTCTCTAAACTGATCTTTTAAAAAGGAAAATGGTCAGAAACACACCCCTACCTTCTGTATTTTAATAACCCTCTCAAATCGTCAAAACTTTACATGGGAAATTTTAGCGTTAAATCACGTATTACAGGGAAACGTCTTTGGAGCCCTACTCCAGAAAGTTTTCACTTCCTCTGTCTGCCTGTCATCTGCCGGGCCCTCGCCCAGCTCAGCCTGGCCCTTGCTAGAGTGGTCATGGAGGTCCTTGGTGCTCTTAAGCCAAGCCAAGCTCACGGTGCCTGTGATGCCTGCTCTTCTAGAAAAGCTTGACGAAGTTGACTGGGCACCACGGGAAGGATCCAAGTCTGTGAGGATTCTGCAGGGACCCCGCGGCTGAACAGGCACAGCACGCATCCTCGTTTGCCTCCGCGTTGCCATCCATCAAGTGGACGGAACACTGCTTTCCCTGAGCTCAAATCTTGTGACGACTTTCTTGGCCTTCAGCCCGAAGAGCTCATTTCTCCTTTCTTCGAGATGTGCTACAATTAGCATGGCTCCTAATTCTGTTCTCTAAACACTGCTTGAAATTTGCACGTACCTACCGGAGAATTCTTCTCCCTTATTATTTTTACTCTCCTTGAACACTTCCCCTGAAATGCGGGCCCTTAATGGTAGTGCTTCCCAACTTGCTGTCCATGACCCATTTGTGGCTCTTAAAATCAAATGAGTGAATTGCAACCAGGACTCTTCAGAAGGAAACAGGCTGGGCACAATGGTGAGCACCATGGTGTAGTCCTAGGTCCTTGGGAGGTTGAGGTGGGAGGATTACTGAAGCCCGGGAGTTCAAGGTCAACCTCGGCAACATAGGGAGACCCCGATTCTAAAAACAAAAATTAAAAAGAAAAGAAAATCTATGTTTAGGAATGAAATAGAATACAAACATCAATTTCTTGCCTACATTAGGGGTAGTATTTTCTGAAACTTTTGCTTCGGTTCTGAGTGTGTGTGTGTGTGTGTGTGTGTGTGTGTGTGTGTGTGTGTGTGTGTACTGGGTATGATGTGACATATGTTTTGCTGTGTACAGGCAGAAAATCAGAAAGCTACAGTTCCAGGAGCAGGAAGCCTATAAAATGAAATGTGTTCAGATGAATGGCTAACAGCTGACTCTGGTGTTAGGGTCGCTCTATCACTTACATCGAGCACTGCCATCGGGCGCTCCCGGGCTCATGTGTGTGCCTGTGCATGTATGTTCACACGCATGTGCATGTTACTGCAGCAGAACGTTGGTGACTTGACTGAACCACACCGAAGTTTAACACTCAGTTGGGATTTTGCCAAGTAACATGGCTGCATATTGAAAGGACAGCTGTGCTGCTGGATGAAGAAATAACACAGGCTTCTGAGGGGCTTGGGATGCAACCTTCCAGGTGAGGGGGGCATTTAGTTCTCATAGCTTGTGTTTGAAGAGAACTCCCAAGCCTTCAGAAGAGCATCTTGGCATGCTTCGCGGCTGTTTCTGGTTCATGTCACGGGGGTGTTGTGCACAAAGCAGTTTCTCAGGTATCTGTGAGTCTGGGCTTACAAATGAATTGGAGAAATGCTGTTTCATTCCTATGTGTCTATATACAGGTAAGCATCTTAATCCCGACTGTTCCTGTTTTTACTGAACGTTCATTTGCTTATGGTCTTTCCATTACTCTTTAAAACTCTCTTAAGATATCGGGGTTTTCAGAAAAACTCCGACCGTTGCGAAAGTGAATTAGTAATAGAAAACAAAGGTGCGCGTTTCAAAGTTAATTTCAAACCAGGTAAGACTTTTATTCACCAGCTGGCACCTGGGTGTTGGTGGAGTTGTCTGACTAAAGTTGGGCGGGACCAGGTCGTTTGAAAATGTGTTTCCTTGTCGGAGAGAAACTCCCAAGTGGGCGCTTCTGTGGGTGCTGCGGCCATTTCACGGAATTCCATCTTCGTGGCCCAAGCGAACAAAACTAATTTATCTTCAGATACTTTGCTTCCTTGTGAATGTTCTTGGCGGCCAAATGCACGAGCCTTGGAATCGGCCAGCTTGGGTTCTTCAATCCCGTGCTGCCAGGCGATAGCTTTGCGGCAGTAATTTTCTCAGCCTCCCTGAACCTGGTTAAATCATTTGTAAAATGAGGATAATAACAGTGCTTGCTTCCTAGTGTTGGTAAACTAGCACAACACAGAGGATGGAGCTCGGGCCCCAGCATGTGGCCAGTGGTCAGGAAGGGTGACCTCTTCATTGATTCCAGAGCAGAGTCTGTTCTTGTCAGAACTACGTGGGAATTACATGAGCTTCAAATTCTTGATGCGTGGGACCTTTGTTTACTTGCCTCCGACAGCTTTTTGAGGACAGTGGTCTTTGCCATCTCTCTCCTTTGAAATTCCCACAGTCCTTCTTGGAACAATTCACACGGAACTATAGCAAGATGCTGATCATGCAGCTAAACCTGATGAAACGTGCAAATTTTCACAAAATAATTATCTGTTTGTTTATTTTTTCCATCCCAAGTTTCCCATGTGGTCTTGGTTTTATGGGCGACCACATCTTTAAAACGAATTGATGATATACTTTTTTTAAAAAATCGGTAAATGTTTTCTTACAACAGGTTACTTTTTTTGTTGTTTGAGTTGGAGGTCTCACTCTGTCGCCCAGGATGGAATGCAGTGGCATGATCACAGCTCACACTAGCCTCAACCTCCTGGGCTCAAGCGATCTTTCCACCTCAGCCTCCCAGATATCTGGGATTACAGGTACACATCACCATGTTCAGCTAATTTTTTTTTTGGTTTTTTGTTTTGTAGAGATGAGATCTCCCTATATCTCCCAGGCTAGTCTTGAATTCCTGGGCTCAAGCAATCCTCCTGCCTGAGCCTCCCAAAGTGCTAGGATTATAGGCATGAGCCACAGTGCCCGGCCACAATGGGTTACCTTCGATAGGAGAACATTGTCGTTCCAAAGGAGAGAAAATTCACAATTCCAGCTGTTTGTAATGTGTTTCTGGAGCAAGTATTGTTTGCAAAAGAAAAATATTTAAGCTTGGCATTTGTCTGAGTTGCCCTTATGTACAGAATTGCTTTGGAGCAAAGATAATTAATAATGAACATATCAGTCTTTTATTTTTATTTAATTAAATGAATTAATTTATTTATTTTGAGTCAGAGTCTCACTCTGTCGCCCAGACTGGAGTGCAGTGGCCGCTCCCGGCCACCGCAGCCTCGACCTGCTGGGCTCCTGCGATCCTTCCACCTCAGCATTCCAAGTAGCCGGAATTACAGGCATGCGCTACCACGCCCGGCTGATTTTTTTATTTATCGTAGAGGTGAGGTCTCGCTGCCCAGGCGGGTCTCGAACCCGTGGGCTCAGGCAATCCACTCACCTCAGCCTCCCAAAGGCGTGGGATTACAGGCTGAGCCACCAAGTCTGGCTATCAGTCTTTTGAATAATTATTTAAAAATAAAACCTAACTAATACTCAAAAATAATACTTAAAATTCACTGGTCTCTTTCCAGAGTAATTTAAGTTTGAGCATTCAGCATTTATTTTCCAACTGCAACTAGACAGTCAGCTCTGGCCTGGACAGCCAAGGTTAAACAAAGGGCTAAGAAATGATTGAACCAGCCGGGCTCGGTGGCTCAGCCTGTCATCCCGCACCTTTGGGAGGCTGAGGTGAGTGGATTGCCTGAGTCCGTGGGTTCGAGACCCGCCTGGGCAGCAAGACCTCATCTCTACAATAAAATAAAAAAATCAGCCGGGCGTGGTAGCACGTGCCTGTAATTCCGGCTACTCGGAAGGCTGAGGCGGAAGGATCGCCGGAGCCCAGCAGGTCGAGGCTGCGGTGGCCGGGAGCGGCTGCTGCACTCCAGTCTGGGCGACAGAGTGAGTCTCCAACAAAAAAAAAAAAAAAAAGAAATGATTTAGCCAGTCACTAGACTACTAGCCCCTGGATATTTGAACTCTTTCTGTAGTTGTTTTCTCTGCCTCGGAGTTGCAGGTATAAACTCTTCAAGGTTCCTGTCTGTATTTGAAACATTGACCAGTCTATTTAGATGTAACTCTGTTTCCCTTTAACTTCCTCAGACTGGTTTGCCACAGGAAAATAGCATGCTATCGAAATGATTCTCGTTCTGTGTACCGTTTCCGTGGGCTGTGAGGCTGTGTCTAATTATTTCAGCCTGACGTTTCTGAAGGTCCCTCCTGCCTGTCTTCAAGGTTCATGTTTTGCTGTTGTTGCTGTTGCCACGTCCTTTTAGTTTTCTATGCTTTAAACTTTCTCTTTTCAGTAAAACATTTGCCATTTTAAGTTACTATCTTTTTGTTTTGTTTTTTTTTGAGTGGGAGTCTCACTGTCGCCCAGACTGGAGTGCAGTGGCCACTCCGGGCCACCGCAGCCTCGACCTGCTGGGCTCCGCCGATCCTTCCGCCTCAGCCTTCCAAGTCGCTGGAACTACAGGCGTGCTCCTCCACGCCCGGCTCATTTTTTATTTATTGTAGAGATGAGGTCTCGCCAAGTTGCCCAGGCGGGTCTCGAACCCGCGGGCTCAAGCAATCCACTCACCTCAGCCTCCCAAAGGCGCGGGATGACAGGCTGAGCCACCGAGCCCGGCTTATCTTAACGGACATCACACAGTTGCAGGACTTCACATGACCAGAAATGCAACCCCAGGCCCTCACTCTCTCGTAGCACTTGAAAGGCTGAGGATAGCGCTTCACCCTCCTGGATGATCTCAGAGACATAACTGAATTTTACAAGATCTGATTAGTCTGCCACAGGCTTGTGCTTTCAGTGATCACGTGGGTTAAAATGCTCAGGTTCTTCCGTGTATGTGACATTCTCGGTGAACTGGGCAGAAACTTTGATTACGGGTGCTTTGATAGTAAAGATGTAGATAGTCAGTACATGTCAAAGGTAATGTATTCCTTTTTATTCAAGGTTATTTTGAGGTGACATGTGGTTGCATGTAACATTATAGCTGATGTTTAAATGATGTCTGTATGTCTAAGGTGTGGATAAACTTCTCAAGCATCATCTACGTGATCATTTCTTACTTTTCATTTAAAAGACTTAAATGGAAAGTGTAATGTTTGACGACCTCAAATGCAAAGCAGAAAATCCATAAACAATGATCAGCCATCCATCGGATCTTTTTTTCCCTAGCTTGAGTTGACCCACACTTGCCTCTTTGTGGTCTGGCTGCCTTCTGTGAGACAGCTGGACTTTGCTCCCGATTTCTCCGCTTTTTTCTTTTTTTTTTTTAAATACCCCAGCTCCATAAACTCACACTGTGCTGTTATAAAAGAACAGACTTATTCATAAATTTGCTGACCATAATGATAGCCTCTACCGATGCACCGAAAGGAACAGAGGAATGGAAAAAGATTAGTTGTTACTGTAAGAAACAAGCTAGTCTTAAGTGTTGCTGTGTTGTGACTAACCCAGCTAAGCGAGTTTTGGACGACAGATATGAAAGGAAATTTCTATATAGGAGAGGCATGATGGAGGGGAACAACAGAGAGAATGGCCTTTAAAGTGAGACAGACCTAGGCTTGCACAGTGACTGCCTGGATTTAATCATTTGAAGCTTGGGCAAGCTGGATAAACTTCTTGGCTTCAGTTTCCTCACCTGCAAAATGGAATGATAGCATCCACTCTATTATAAGACTGTTGTTAGGATTAAATGATAACAAAAAGTTACCCTTGGCTGGACACTGTAGCTCATGCCTATAATCCCAGCACTTTGGGAGGCTGAGCTGAGAGGATTATCTGAGCCTATGGGTTCGAGACCAGCCTGGGCAACTTGACAAGACCGCATCTCTACAATAAATCCAAAAATTAGCCAGGCGTGGTGGCATGAGCCTGTAGTTCCAGCTACTTGGAAGGCTTAAGTGGAAGGATTGCCAGAGCCCAGCAGGTTGGGACTATGGCAGCTATGAGTGTGCCACTGCACTCCAGTCTGGGTGACAGAGTAAGACTCCGACTCCAAAAAAAAAGTTGTCCTTAGCATTTAGTCTAGTGGCCAAATACATGGTGAAGATTAGTAGATGAAAATCCATTTCCTTCCCTCCAAAGAACTCTTTTTTTTACGGCGTCTCCATCTCCAAAGTGTTATTTTTTAAGGCTCTGTATAATGATAAAATTGCATGATTCTGTGATAGGGCTGATTCTTACACTGGACCGATACCATTATACAGTGACTTATTCCATAGTGACTTTGACCAATGGGAGGAGGAACGAACTCACGTAACTGCGTGATATCCCAGGATGCCAGCCACAGTACTGTGCTCCAAGGATATGGCAGTGATACACAAAAGATCATTTGTGGCGTGCATCCTCCAAGCAGTGAGACAACTGTGGTACTCAGAAGATAGTCCTAAAGATTCCTACAAGTAGGGCTTTTCCTTGTATTTGAATGCAGAAATGGAGACGCCCATGCTGCATAAAGACATGCTTGGGGAACACACTGATCTGTGGTGGGGGACAGCTGTCTGTCCTCGAGTTCAGTCACTGGTATTGCCGGAGCTCCTGGGAAAGTGTGACATACGTTTAGGAGGTGGTGGTCATGGCAGCAAGTGGCTGTTTTTTACAACAGGGGTCCCCAACCCTGGGCCAGGGACCACTACTGGTTCGTGGCCTGTTAGAAAAAGCAGGGCAACCCCTTCGGGTCCCCTCCCACTGTGAGAGCTTTTCTGTCCTCTCTATAAATCCTGCTTTCTCAAAAAAAAGAAAGAAAGAAAGAAGAGAGAGCAGGTGGTGAACAGCCAGCAAGCAAGTGACGCTTCATCTATATTTACAGCCACTCCCCATCACTGGCATTACTGCCTGAGCTCCTTCTGCTGTCAGATCAGTGGCGGCATTAGGTTCTCATAAGAGCACAAACCCTGTTGTGAACTGCGTATGTGAGGGATCTAGGTTGTGGCTCCTTGGGAGGATCTGACGCCTGGTGATCCGAGGTGGAGCGGGGGTGGTGATGCTCGTGCTGGGGGGTGGCTGCAGATACAGATGAAGGAGAGCGGGGAGGCTGGACCTCACAGAGGTCGTCACAAACCCCTTGCTTGCAGACTCACATCAAAACCCTCTCCGTGAGTGGCCAGTGAGTTGATGGACTTCACCTGTGCAGCTGCTTCTGGTGGCAGGCTGTCAGTCAGAATCTGACCCTTATTTTAGTCTGCTCTTGGCCCGCCTGTGATTTTATTTACCACTTTTGTCCCTGCCTCCTTTTTCTTTTATGGTGAGAGTGATGATTCTTTCTATGTATTACAAGGTCATCATACCAGAAAGCGTGCCATGAATGTTGTGCACTTGAGTCATGGAAAGCATCTCCCATTCCCACCCGTCTGTGGGAAAACTGTTCTCCACAAAACCGGTCTCTGATGCCCAAAAGGTTGGGGACCACTGCTTTACAGCCCCAAACACACTCGTAGCCTTCGATGAGATCACAGCTGGCAGAATAATTTCTGAATCAAAAGGTGATGGGCGTGCACACACATGCATGCATGCCCCTTTTACAAGTATTGCACATAACACACATACGAGGAAGAAGGCAGGTATGAATTATAAATATCTCCTTCCAAAAGGATTCAGAGGCCTTCGCGAAAACAATACCAATACAAGAAAAAATAGAAACTCTAAAATCAGAAGGGAAGAAGAATACAGTAAATGCAGAGTGTGAGGTCACATGAAAGAAGATATCACTCATCTGGATGCTACTTTTTCTAAAATCTCAACCGTATGGAATATAACTAAGAACCAGGCAGTAAGCAACAAAAGGCTTTAAAAAAAACCAATAACAAATGTCTTGTGGTTCTTAGAAAAATGATTTCCAAGCCTTTATTTACCTAAAGAAGTTCTTTTTTCAAGTCTTCCTACTTTTAGAAATTAGACAAGTTCATCTGCAAAATAAGACAAACTTGCCTATACTGCTACATACAAAAAAAAAAATCACAAGCCTGATAAGATGACACATATAGCATTATATACAGAGTGATCTTTGGAGGCTTTGTCATTTTACGGCACAGTGCAATAATTATTGTTAATAATCGTGCTTCCTAGTTATTTAGACATAGGTTAGATATGATGAAGATAGCCTCTTAGAAAGTAGGCAGAAAATAATACCATTTCACAAAGACTTCCAAGCCAGTTTGTGAAAATAAGAAAAGTTGGCAATTTCAGGATAAATGCCAAATATCTAAAAATTTGCTGATATGAAACAATGCATGATTAGACTTTGTGACGATTTATAATGTGTGTATGGATTAAGGAGGTGGAATGTGGTTCTGGCGATGTGGTGTGCATCGAACCCGTATCGTCCCACCGGCTAGCTTGGCTGCTCCGGGCTTCCGTTGGGCTAGCCCGGACGTGGCCTGTCCGTGGGAACGCACCGTGCTGATTCGGGGTCCCATGGAAGAGGCAGATGAGAAGCAACACAGTTGTGTTGGCAGCAGCACTAACACTAGTAGTAGCAGTAGCATCAATTCCTGTTTAATGAGCCACATTCTCCCCGCCATCTCTTTCAAGCCACTGGGGTACCATTCTGTGCAGTAGCGTGGTAAATCAAGTGGTACTCTACCGGGCTAAAAGAGTAACTGCATCTCCCTTGGAGTTCAACATCATCCCTGGAAGTGAGGGAAGCTTTGGGGAGAATAAAGGCCATTAAGTGCCCCCCTGGGGGGGTGAGATACTGCTCACAGTACCAGCACTTCCACATTATTCATAGGATAAAATACCCATCAGCCATCAAGAAGAGCTGGAGCCCAAGGATGCTCAGTTTTCATTCTCTGTTAGAGGCCAACAAGAATAAAAACACACTGCTGGTGAGTTTCAGAAAAGTGGGTGTGGTTAGAGTGTTTCTGAGGTCTTTTCTTTGATTTTTCCTGATTACAATTATTATTATTATTAGAGTTGGAGTCTCACTCCGTCGCCCAGGCTGGAGAGTAGTGGCATGCTCATGGCCACCCCAGTGTCGACCTGTTGGGCTCTAGCATTCCTTCTGCCTCAGCCTTCCAAGGAGCCAGAACTACAGGTGCGCGCTACCACGCCCAGCTAATTTTTGATTTATTGTAGAGACAAGGTCTCACCAAGTTGCCGGGGCTGGTCTCGAACCTGCAGGCTCAGGCAATCCACTCACCTCGGCTTCCCAAAGTGCTGGGATGACAGGCTGAGCCACCGAGCCCGGTCTACAATTATTAATTTAGTTGGAATTTATACCTACTCTCCTTCCAAATATTTTAAGTAGTTTTACATTTTAAAGTGGACATCTTGTAATAAAAAGACTTCAAAGTGATAAAAAAAAAAAAAAAAAAGAGAAAGAGAAAGTTCCGCCCCCTTGAATGTATGATAATGTGCACCCAGTTCACTGAGAAGGTCAGGCACACCAAATAAATGCACAGTGCCACATGAAACACACACTCTCAAAAATAAACATAGTCATATTACCCTATTTTACCTTCCCTTCATATTCTGCAAATTTCCTCAAAACAGTCACAGCTTAGCTAGGCTTATTAATTTTTCTTAGTTTAAACAAATACCCGGAGTAAGATGTTTAATGGCTATAAACATGCCATGTTCTACTCTTAAATGTGGTGCTTCTAGGCTTCAAAAAGAGGCAACTTGAGAGAGTTGCAATTTTAAATATGTTAAAAACCTGGACTCTGTATTTTAACTCCATCAGCAGCTATTGGCCATTCATTCATGCAGGAGTCACAGGAGGTTCCACAAACATGTATGAAGGACCTATGAAGATTCTAAACAATGTCTAAGGATCTGTGCCTTGACACTAAGAGTCTATGTAGTCGAGTTGATTTGTAATCTGGCTAATTATGTAAAAGTACAGTTATCCTTGAAGCCTACTGGACTTAGAGTTAAATAAAAGTGGTGTTAGACTCCACTAGAGTTAAAAGGATTCACCAAAAAACTATGGTCTGATCCTAACAGTCTCTTTGTTTTCCCAGTCACAGTTTTAGAAAGCCAAGTTTCAGGTAGCACTAAATGCCTTGATACTCCCCCCCAGACCTTTTTCTATCCTTCTGCCATTTCACAACTAAAGTCCTGAAATTGAACATAGGTCTCAAAGATGTTTAGATCATGAGGCAGGCTTTACACATGTGGCCACCTTTCCCCATGACAGCTCTCTGCCCCTAAGCATACTGCCAAAGCCATGTGGTTGGAAAAATACAAAATTAATTATCAGAGCACATATGTCAAGAATTCAACATGTGCTTGCTTGGTTTATCAGCAGGAAAAGTATATTTTTAACTTCAAAATTTTTGTTTTGTGTTTGGATGTCATCCTTCCAGAATTATCCTAATGTATAGTATAAATGCCTTTTGAATTTTGCCTTATTTTCTGAAAACAATTAAAATTGATTTAAATTCATCACATACAAGTGTTTGAATACCACATATCTACCAGCTTTGTAGCTTAATTTAGATTCACTCTGGAGGCTAATGACAAGTCAAACTTAACAGTATGTGAGTAATGATGCTGTTACCATTTGCTGCTCAGTCATTGTACAGGCCATTTGGAAAATGTGCTTATCTGCTTGATACTTTGTCTGCACTGGTGGCCAACACACACAATTGGCAAAACCAGAAGAGACCCAACTTCAAGTAATAAGACCCTGGTCATGTTTAAACGATCCTGTGCATTTGCTCTGAACTCTAAATTCTTTTTTATTTTTTATCTTTGGCTGTCAACTGTTTCCATATATTGAACAGGACAGAACAGTTCCAGGGGTTTTTCAGGTGGTTTCCAGGATTTGTCATTCAGATTTATGACGCCCAATGTAAATGTTTCAGTAACATGGTAAAAAGTGTATCCAGATACCATTTCACTTGCCCTGAGAGTTCATGCAGGGACCTTCTGGGATTCAGTGTCCCCGTTCTGCAAAATTGCCAGCAAAGTGCGTGTAACTATTCAACTGATAAGAATCGTTTTTTCCCCTAGATTTTTAGCCATTTAATCTCAACATGGGATCAAGCAATAGATTGTACCAGAATAGTATTATAATAGTAAGAACATTGAAAGATAGCATTGACACTTGATTTTTACGCTTTATAAGGTGACTTTGAGTGTTTAAACACTCTTCTGTAGCTCAAGTACTATAAAATGATCTACTTACCTAGTTCTATGTTTTTATTCTAAGATAAATACTATATTTAAAATTTTCACACGCTTTAACATTTTTTAGATGAAAGAAGACAAAACAAAAATAAAAATACATACTTCTGTCATACATTTATGTGAAATTAAATTTTCTTCGTTTATTTTTGCTTTAGATTTCCAGTTCTAGTGACAGGGCAACTGGCAGGGCTCTAGACACTATTGAGGCATACAACTTTTAACTTTGCTTGGCTTAAAAAAAAAACAGCCCGTCCAAGGATGGAAATAGACATATGCATTCACATAATCCCCTTACATCCTCCAGAGGGGTTTCGTCAGATGAATTTCCCCCAAAGGGCCTCTTAGTTACCATCAGCTTCTCTTTGGGACATATATATTTCTGACTGTGGTCATTTATTAAGGAGAAGTTTAGCAGATGTTATTAATCAAATACGTTTAAGAGAGCTATTGCTTTCACATTCTCCCATGATGTAACACTCTTAGAATAACAGGTTGTCTGGGGTCCTCTTTATGAAACTCTCTGATGACAATAATCCTTATTCTTGTAGGCTCAGTTAACATCTTACCCCATCCTCATCTGATGAGTGCTAGCTGCTGACTGCTTTGCACAGTGTCTCCGCTCATGTCAGTTCATTTTCAGCCCTGAAGCAGTCCATCCAACAGCTCTCTTATGAGTACTTGGCTTCTTTTTATTGCCTCTGGAAAACACAACTATCCATGCTGCAAAATGTGAGGACCACATGGAAACCTGTGGCTGATATGCTGGCCATGTAAAGATAAGTTTAAATTGCTTCGTTCC
Source organism: Carlito syrichta (assembly GCF_000164805.1). NCBI lineage: Eukaryota > Metazoa > Chordata > Mammalia > Primates > Tarsiidae > Carlito > Carlito syrichta. The sequence goes on along the minus strand of NW_007248629.1, from coordinate 465,433 downwards.
ACATTAAAATGGTTGGATGAATTTCTGTCCCCGGAATTGCTTAGAAAACACAGGTTAGTCTGCGGCCACCCCACCCTGAACGCGCCCGATCTCGTCTGATCTCAGAAGCTAAGCAGGGTTGGGCCTGGCTCGTACTTGGATGGGAGAAAACACAGGTTAGATGAGGAAGTTTATACGAAAAGTATTTTCAGTCCACTCCATGTTAGTTTTTCTTGAGACCAGATTTTGAACATATCAGGGAATTGATGAAGCTATTCAACAAATATTAATAGCTTATTTTGTGACAAATCTGTAGTAAAGATGTTAAAAACCAATGATAGTAGCTAGGGATGCCTGCTATCTGCCGGATTCCAGCCTCTTTTTACACACTAAGAATAACCGCTTAAGAAATTAAATCTCTTTTTCCCCTGGTGAGAGTCACATTCCAAATGAGGGGACAGTGCACAAGCAAACCTTTGTGATATGTGCTACGACAAGCATATGAGCAAAGGCAGTATGGTATATTGGTTAAGAGAAGAGTCGGATGTCACATATTGGTTTAGCTGGCTTTAATCCGCGGACAGTCCTGGCTTATCAGCTGTGTGACTTTGGACTGGTTCCTTCACCTTTCTGTGGGGTTCATTATCATCATGTGTGAAATAGTATAGTCAGGGGCAAGAACACTGCACACCTCCATACAGTCAGTCATGGCGCCATTCAGCGGTCAGTGATGGTACCTCTTGGGATAGTGATGAGGAGTAACAGACAAGGTATTTAAAGCGTGGCTATAACCTGGGCAACTTGACGAGACCTCATCGCTACAATAAATCAAAAAATAGCCAGACATGGTAGCATGCACCTGTAGGTCCAGCTACTTGGAAGGTGGAGGCGGAAGGATCACCTGAGCCCAGCAGGTCGACACTGGGGTGGCCATGAGCATGTCCCTACACTCTAGCCTGTGCGATGGAGTGAGACCCAACTCAAAAAAAAAAAAAAAAAAAGAATGGCTAGACACGTTCCAAGTTCTGAGTGTTTATTATTACTATCATGGAGTGATGGTTGATAATTACCATCATAGCATGATGAGTTAGAACAATGGAAGAGATTGATGCTTCATGGAGGAGGGGTATTCACAGACATTGTTCAAGAAAGACGAGACATTGATCCAAGCTAATATTGTTCGCTTGTTAATTCTTCCACTGTGAGTGTTGCTGTTCCTGAAAGACGAATGCAGCATTGCTTGCAGGGTTCTGCTCTTACATAGAAGGAGCTAAACAACTGTCCACAAGCCAAACGAGATGATGTCATGGGTGCTTCGCACCATGAGAGGAAGGGTGACCCTCCAAGCCCAGAATGACGGTTACAGCCATAAAGAAGCATTGCAGATTCACTGCTAGGTTTCCAAATCTCATCTTTGGAAAACAGCTTATCAATTCAGTGTTGAGAGCCAAAGAGGAGAAGCTGTTATTCATCCAGAAAGAGGAAATAATTAGAATAAGTAGTAACAACAGAAAGGAAACTGGCTAAAGTTAATAAGTTTTGGTAGGAAATATATGGCATCAGAGGTATTTGCAGGTGGAATATCCAGGTGAAAGTGTTTACCAAATACAGCTTGGGCCTGGGTCTCTAGAAAGAGTTTATGTCCAGGGATGAGATTTAAAAGCTACACATCTTTGAGGATGGAGTTTTAAAGGTGGAAGATCCTGCTTCCACCAAGTAGACTCGTTGAAAGTGGTCCACGCCAGGAAATGGTGGTGTTTTGAGCGTACAAGGGAGAAATCGTTTTCCTTCAGCCAGTACGCAAGGGAAAAAGGAGTTTTGAGAATGGAGGTGATATTATAAACCATCAAATGCTGCAGAAAGATGTCAGAGGAGGAAGACTGAAAGAAAGGTTTAATCGAAGGATATAATGGACTGTCTACAGGGCAGTGGTAAGTACCTTTAGTAGTTTTGAGAAAGGCACTTGTGGATTGAGCGGGAGAAAGGAAGTGGAGTCAGCTCACATGGTACAAATAAGAAGGCGGTCCACTGGCAGAGAGCGGAGTCCCAAACTTCTATTCTAAGTTAGGAGAATGTAGACATTTATAAGGAAGAGGTAACTGGCGAGTGGAAAGGAAGAGACTGGCAGTGGAAAGGAAAGAAAGTGTAAACCCCTAGAGGATAAGAGCTCAGCCAAGAATGGCCAGTGACCCTTGCAAACCCAGCCGCATGTAGAGGATGGATATAGTTGGTCTGATGGGCCTTGAGTCAATGTTTCCTTCCGTGGTAGGCCTCCACCACATTTCTCATGTCTTTACAGATTTCTCCAGCTAGAGACTCAAGCTCTGCAATGTTTAGTTCTTCAAGGGCAAAAGGAATTCCTTATTAGTGTTAGTTTTCACTTTCAGAGAAAAAGAAGACGATAGCACACAGTGCCTGCACTTTATTTTTATTGGTCTAAGGACATCTTATGGGTCCTTGATATTCCCTTTATGCTACCCATGCCAAGTTCTCTGGTGGATATTGTAGAAAACAGTACTATCTAGTACTAAACTCACACATCGACAGAAAAGAAGTGCTAAAGCATGAATGCTTCTGCTTAATTTCTGGTTAATAAACTAATGTGAGTTGTAGGGCGTGATTGCATTTTTGGTATTAAACAGCGAGGCCTGTAGAGAGTACAAAGTTTGACAAGTCTGCGGTGAACAAAAAAGGAAAAACCTACACCTTGACAGTGAACATGGCTTTGGTTTATGGCTTATTTAGTTTTCAGTTTTATAAGTGATCAAAAGCTAAAGTTTGTGGATTACACAGTCTTTTGTTTGCCCTGCTGATGGATTGGCTCCTGCTTTCCTGAGTTTTTAATGGAAACAATTATATCATATAAGAAACTATCTCCCTTGTTTCTATTTCCTGGCATCATATATGGAAAAATACAGCAGTTAGTTGAATTGTCTGCTAGAAAGTGGCCTTTAAAGGAGAATGTGGGAGGAAGACATTTTGCAAGTGTGCGCTTCAAGGTCAAAGTGAAAAGAAGAGGGAGCAGGAGGAGGGTGCCTGGGGTCCCAGCCCCCATTTTCAGAGATTATTCCCTAATGTTCATGAAGAAAGTCTCAGTTGCCTCTGAAATTTAGTCTGCATTTTGGGGGTCATTTAGATTGGAATTATAAAATTCAACATGATTACAGATTATAGGAAAATGATATCTGACCTTGGCTAGATTGTCAATGCAGAATTTTCTACTTCATTTGAACCAGGAAACCTCAGTTTCTGCTGTGTGATTGAAGCGAGTATTTCTGGCAAAGAGCATGTCTTCTAATCACACATGAAGATGAAGAGAGTAATTTCAACAAAAGCAGCTGTAAAATAAAAAAAAAATCAGAAAAGTTGCTGCAAACTTCAGTTCCGCTCTGATTTTTGAAGCCCTGGCCTGCCCTGGTCTCTGAGGGTGAGCATCATGTATCTTGTCCTACCTAGCAGGTACCTCCTTGAAAAGCTGCATTTGAAATGGCATTCCAGACTGAAAAAGAATGTAAATACATCCAACTTGCTTGAGTTAGGAGAATTCTGTTGTGTCTCTTCCTGCACCGTGGAGGATGCCTTTGTCACGGTCACTCCCCATTCTAATTCCATACATACAGCCTTTTTTTTTCTTGTTAAGCTCTGATTTGTTCTGTTGTGGTGGTAGTTTGTGCAGTAGGTCGGTAGGTCGGAAGGTCTTAAGCCTGTGACCCAGTCTACTGAGTTTCAGAACTTACTGGTACCCCGAAAAGCCAAAGGCGTACTTGAATATTCCTAGTGCCTCCCGCTACCCTGCCCTGACCTGGGGATCCCCATCCTGGCTTGCTTTTCCTCTCCCAGCCAGAGCTGGACTAGACCCCAGCACCCCGAGAATATGCACTCCTGGCCGCAAAGCCAGCACCTCCGTGGACAAATGCTTAGCGTTTTGTCCACCAACTGCTGCTCCTGTCTGCAACAGAGGCTGTCCTCTGTTGACTGGCCCTCCCCTGAGACCACCTTCACATGGCTGCTTGTGGGGACTACAGCACCCACCGTGTTCTTTGTTTGTTTGAGCTGGGGTCTTACTCTGTCACCCATGCTGGAGGGTAGTGGCATGATCATGGCTCACCACAGCCTCAACTTCTTGGGCTCAGGTGATCCTCCTCCCTCAGGCTCCTGAGTGGGACTATGGGCACGCACCACCATGCCTGGCTACTTTTTTGATATTTTTGTAGAGACAAGGTCTTGCTATGTTGCCTAGGCTGGTCTCCAATTTCTGGGCTCAAGCAGTCCTCTCACCTCGGCCTCCCAAAGTTCTGGTCTTGCCTGCATGTGCCACCACACCCAACAACGCCCGCCATGTTCTTATATTTTGTATATTACCTCCTTACACTCCTCATGATAACCATGTGGATTTCTTGATACATTTTAAAACAAAATTCATAAATGTGCATGATCTGAAAAGCTGTAAATGGTAAGTACATTAATTTTTATTTTATTATTACTGTTTCTGAATTAATGCACTCACTACATTGGAAACTACCATTACAAGCTTTATTAGTTCATTCATCTGAGAGTTAAACTGATACACATTGGGTTGTTACAATGTATGCTCGCTATTTAGGGTGGGAAGTGAGATAAAGCACCTACCCCTCTGGGAACTTGCAGCTGAGGTTGACGTACTGTTGTATAAATCAGTGAAATCAGGTAACAAGTTAACCAGCACCAAAGGGAGAGGATGCTCAGCATCATGTCCCCAGGTAGCGTTCCAGTTCACGTTGCAAATAGTCCAGCACCCTGTGGCTTAAGGCAGTGAGCCCTCTGTCACAGCCAGGAGGGTTCAAGTCCCGGCGGGCGACCATCCAGCGTGAATACCGCTGACGTTCCAGGATTGCCCTTTGACCATGAATGTCCATGGTTCCATGAAACATCCCGGATTTTCGGGAAGGAGATGAAAACTAGAGCATGCGGAAGTGGAACCAACCAACCAGAACCGGAAAAGCTGAAGTCAGAAAAAAAAACAATGAAATGAATCTCAACCCGGCACAGATCGGAGAAAGAAAGTTCAGTAACAGTTTCAAGATCCGTAGGTGTTTCACTCGCCAGGAAACAAATGACTATGAGTTCAGGGGTGGAAATGACTGGCGATTCAGTGCCTTCTCTTAAAGACTTGTTTTTTAAGTAAATAAAAAAATAATTGGAGACCGTTGCCCCCTTTCCAGGAGAGATACGAGACCAGCCAAAGTGGCATGCAGACTGGTTTTCTGTTTTCATTTTACCCCACCTACCGACTACACAGCGTCTGCTTTCCAAAATTAGTTGGAAAGTCGATGACCTGTATCTGAACTGGGCGAACTAGCATTGCAGTTCACACCTGGAATAAAAGAATGATTGTGTGTGAGTCTGTTAATGGCTGCGTAGAGCTAAATCTCTGTAAGAATCTATTTATAGATATGTTTTCTACACACCAGATTCATTTAGTCTTGAACGGACCCCATGGCAAAACAGCACGAATGAATTTTTTTTTCTTTTTGATAAAGCACTCACTCAAATAAGAGAAATGAACTCTTGCAGTCACCATTTAATCTGTGGCTTTTTGGAGATGCAGAAAAACTCCATTATCCAGGGCTCAGTTCACCCAGGGACACAGACGCCTGTGGGTTGCAACACACCCTGGTCTGCATGGCGAGGTCCGTGAGTCAGCCGTTCCTCTCAGGAGGGGGCTTTCGAGCTGTACGCCACTCACGCTGCCACTGCCAGAGTGTCCAGACCTGTGGGCTAGAAGAGACAGAGGTGAGCCGTGGCTAGGACACGGCCTCAGAGGGAAAAACGTCCTTGCATGCAAAACACAGCAGGGCGCGGGGAGTGTCAGGTGGACTGAGGACCGGGAGACCTAGCCTCAGCACCCCAGCCCTCGGCTAAGCCCCGGGAGTCTTGGGAGCTGCCCCCCCCCTCCCCTCAGGACTCTCCTCACGCCTTCCCTTTCACGTTGAGCATGGCCTTGTGGCTTGCAAAAGACTCTGACAGACGGTGTGTTTTGGCCCTTCCTTGTACCGAATGTAGGAACAAACAGAAGGTCCTCACAAGGACAGCCTGCGAGCACGCTGCAGATGACTGCCGCAGGGGGGGAGGCCCGACACTGCTCCTCTCCCTGTGCTGAAATGTGACCCCTCACCCGCTTTCTAAGGGGCTTCTCACTCTGTGCATGCTCCTGGGTGGCCCCTGGTAGGCCAGGGCTACCCAACCTTTCTCCTGTGCTCTCGTGGCCACGCACACTTGGATGACACAGTCACGTCAACTTCAGTGTCGCAACAGAACCTCACCTCCAACGCTGTTCTTGCTCCCGTATTTTTTGTGTCGCGGAATGACGGCCTTTTGTCCCAACCAGAAGCCTGTGAGCTTCCCATGGACTCCCCCTCACTCACCTTTCAGCTCGCTCCTCACCCAACTCCTTTGCTGAACACATCTCCTGGTCCTCTCTTCCCCTTGACACCCATTGCCACGGTGTCAGTTCCTCCAGATCTCACATTTGCTCGCAGCAAAAATGCCCTAAGCACTTACCCCACCCCTAGGCTAATCCCTTCCAACACGCAGCTGCCCGGAGATTTCTAAATTGCTTTTGTGATAAAGTTCAAACTCATTAGCAAAGCACACAAAGACCTTTGTGATGTGGTGTTGCTGAATAAAGCTGTTGGCAGCCCTGAAAGGGTGGAGTGCATCTGATGCCTCTGTGCTGTTCCCTCAGCCAGGAAAGCCCTTCCAGCTTCTTCTTAATAAGCCCCTGTTCGTCGTTCACTGCTAGTGAATCATGGGGCTTCGTAGTAGGAAAGCCTCCGTGATCTCCTTCCCTCCCTGTTTGCCAGCTTGCGTCTGCCTCTTTCACCCCTTCATAATACTCAGCCGGCCATGATGTTTTATCACAGTCCATCACAGCACTTCACACAGGGTCTCCCCTGTCTGATTTGTTGGGTTGCTGCCTCACTCCATGGCAAGCCCCTTGGGGGCAGAGACCGGTCCTGCTGGGCTTGGGGCAGTGACCACCAACTGAAGGAACTCTTGGTAAAGATCGGACACAATCTGTTTTGCTTTTTCCAGAGCACAAAGCGTGCGTGAAAGAGATTAATTTACTCCACATGGAAAGTTGCTGCCCAGACTTACCAAAAGGTCAGGTTTATATAAAGTAGTGTTTCTTTCTTTCCCCTTTCCTTTAGTAAGCTTTTTTTTTTTTTTTTTTTTTTTAAGCACAGTTGAAAAGCTAGGACCCTTCTCGGATGTAGAATACAATCACAGAATCAGATTCTCAGGGCATCTTGGGTATTCCCTAGGGCAGTGGTTCTCAAAAAGGGGGCTCTAGAATGTGGCAGCAGTGTCACCTGGAAACTCATTACACATGAAAACCATTGGACCCACCTCAGACCTACTGAACTGGGGACTCAGAGGGTGGTGCTGAGCATTCTGGTTTAACAAAGTTCTCCAGGTGATCCTGATGGGCACTCTAGCTTGAGAACTGCTGCCCTGGAGAATGGGGGGGGGGGGAAGCACCCACAGAAGGGTATTAGAATTTATTGAGTACCTACTCTGTGCTAGGTCACTTATTTGGTTCACCTCATTAACTTTTTCAGGATACTAAATTAGCATTTCAAAATTTAATTCTGCTACGATACTTTCTATTCCATTTTAGATTATTCCAGCAAGTTCTAATATTTAGCAGCAGAATCGGGTGACTATACTCAGCAAAAATGTTTTGTGTTTTTCATAGCAACTAGAAGAGAGGACTTGACATGCTACCAGCTCCTGGGAATGATAAATACTCAAAGTGACGGATACCCCAGATACCCTGACTCAGTCGTTACACATTCTATCCCTGTAACACTCATGTGTACCCCCAAGTATATAAAATATTTTGTATCAATACAAGGGAAAAAAAAGAAGAATCACTTTAGATACAGCAGTCTTGGGTCTGATAGCTTATGGCCTGGTAAAAATGGTGCGTCCCTGACACACCCTCCCACCACACGCTCCAGGAGTGGGTCTTCTCTTGTTTACTCTGAGTGTGGCACTGAACTGACAATTTAGATATATTGCCTTGAATCGTCACTATCTAAGCTGCTGGCTTATCTCTCGTGCTGTGGGTTTTTATAGAGTGTGTGCCCTATTTCATGCGCAGAGGCTTGCGTTCGGCTTTAGAGGGTGCGTTTCCCATGTGAGCTCAACACTTATTAAATATCAGTGGCTGAATGAATAAACCTTAAGATATTTATCACAGGGCTATCCAGATTTGGGTTTGCATATAACCACACAGAGTGTGGATTAAAGGCTAAGCCATAACACCTGTTTAGATGGGAGGAAAGGGTAGCAATTATTATGAAAATGGGGAACTAGTCACTTCTTTTCTCTCTTCTGTTTTCTGGTAGCCATTTCTCAAGCCACTTCAGCCTCATGGGTGTCTTAAAGGCACAGACATTTCAGTGTGTGGGTCCATTTGACTCCATGGACCCCAGAAGCTAGTTCTTACTCTCTGCGTCACATGTACAATCTTGTCTGGCGGTAGCTTGGCCTTGGAACTCTGGGTATCGTTTCAGTACAGGTTGGCATGACCCTCAGGCATCAGTCTCCGCTTTAGAGGCTGCTGTGTTCAAGGACACTTGAAGACTTTTCTTTCCTTAAAAATGGTCCCCTTTGACTTTGCTGTTTTGATTTTAGGATCGAGCTTAAAATAGTTGGGCACCGGAAAGCCTCAGAGACTGTTGAGAGTGATAAACGACAAGAGGAGAGTTTTGAGGCTTCAGTCAAGGGTGAGCGTGTGCAGCCTTGCACTGAGTGGAATGGATCGATTTGAAGGAGAGAAATGAAACAAAAGCCTCTTATATTACATTCATGCCCCAGCCACTGCTTCCCCGAGAAATGAAAAATGGGCCAGGAAACGGGGTGCCCGATACTATTTTATGTTTTTTTTTCTCTTGAGATTTGTTGATTCTGTACCTCTTTCCATGGGCATGAGAAATCCAAGTCCCCACAGACCCAAGGATCTCAGTGGAAACTCACTTCCCTGCTCCCCTCCTGGCTTGAACCCTGTGGATTCTTACCCTGTTCACCGTGCTAGACATCGTACAGTCGCTGGAAAAGCCTCTTGCTGAAGGAATGTAAATTCTTGAAGGCTGGAAGTAGGATCTTCTGTGAATGAGAGTGTTTGGCTCTTACCCATAGTGAGAAACTAATGATATTGGTTATATTGCTGGTGATAATTCTGCTTGATAGATAAAGCAGACAGAGATGAGTGAAACTGAAGAGAGTATTTTTATTGATTTGTGGCATAAGGAAACTTCTGTGTAAGGGCTACTATTTATATAGCAGGAATGTTTAACTTAGGAAAAATTAATAGGGCAACACAGTTTTTCCACACTCCCCCAGTACCCTATGTTGGAGAGTCTTACCTACAACAGCATGGATATCGAACTTTGCTGTAAGTTGTCACATGGTCTGAGTTCTATGGTGAGAAGCAAAAATCCTCAGTTTCTGGATAAAGAGGAAAATGCAAAAGTTAGGATGTGTTTAAGAACCCACTCCTCAGCCAGGCTTGGTGACTCAGCCTGTCATCCCAGCACTTTGGGAGGCCGAAGCGAATGGATTGCCTGAGCCTGCAGGTTCGAAACCAGCTGGGGCAACTTGATGAGACCACGTCTCTACAGTACATCAAAAATTAGCCAGATGTGGTAGGGTGTGTCTGTAGATCCGGCTCCTTGGAGGGCTGAGGCGGAAGGATCACCGGTGCCCAGCAGGTCAAGGCTGGGGTGGCTGTGAACGTGCCACTGCCCTCCAGCCTAGGCGACAGAGTGAAATTCCAACTCAAAAAAAAAAAAAAAAAAATCACTCCTCAATTATATTTTTAGCCACTCTTCTAGAGGAATCTGGGTATAAAGGTTACTCTCTGTAACAGTTTTGTTATAGTCAAAAGGAGGAAGGAGTCCAAATATTTACCCATAGAGAATTGACTAAACAGATTGTGATACATCCATACAATGGAATATTACACAACCGTTAAAACTGAGACACAATACATATATGTTAACACAGGATTTTCTCAACAAGAAGTGAAAAAGTAGGTTTCAAAATATCACATATAAATGAACCCATTTATGTGAACTATGTACGTATGCACACTGAATTTCATGATAGAAGTTCACTCTAATATTTAGGGTAGTGATCTCCAGGTGACTGGATTCAGGTGATATGCTCTGCTTAGACCGTTTAGTAGCGTTTAAGTATTTACCAAAGTAAACATGGAACTAAGATGTAAAGAAGGGCTAGGCTTATGAACTATAGCTGTTTTGCAGCCTCTGTTTCAAATTATGTTTTATTTTTCCAAAGCAGTTCCACATTGCTAACCTTTTCATCAGTAATATGCTTAATTAATAGGCGACCTAATTTGATTTTTCTGGATTTTAAAAAAATTCACAATAGAAAGAACTATCTGAGCCATAAGGAATAAGGACAAATGGAAGAAATATGCCAAGGTTTTGTGGCTAATACAAGAGACATAAAAATGTAACAACAGGAAAATTGTAGTCGTGAGAGAGAGGTGAGTAAAGATATCTACGAAGGAAAAGATGAGAAATACTTTGAGAGAGAAAGAATAACTGAAAATGCCAAGAAGGACTGCAAATCCTGCTTCCTTACAATGAGTGGGAATTATGGGGTGAAAATGTAAACATGAGGACCGGACCCCTCGCAGCAGTCCAAGGAATTTGGGAAATGAAGAGCCTTTAAATCTCTGTTTTGTAGATGAGAAACGAGGACCAGGAAGGGCAAGTGTCCGGCCTTTTCTCGCTGTTTGATGTGGAGGCCACCCCTCACTTGCTGTGTGCCAGGCATCTTATACATGATCTCATTTAGCCGCACAGTAATTCGAGGGAGTATCACCCCCATTTTGCACATGAGAAAACCGAGTCTTATGGTCATAAAGTAGCTCAGGCTAAGCCATGTGGCTATTGCATAGAATGAATCTGGTCTCGAATGTAAATTTCTTACCCCTAAGTCCAGCGTTGTTTGTCTGTTTGTTTTTTTCTTTTTAGCACTATGGAGAATAACTTGTAATAGAATGGGAAAATGTAAAAAAAGAAACAAAGGGACAGGGATGAAAGCTACAAAAGAAGAAAAAGCTTTCCATAATTAACAGGCATTTGTTTAAACATATAAAGGCAAATTACTTTCATTTGCATGAAATTACTATTTTGGGCTAGTCTAATTTTTCTCAAGTCAAATATTGATGAAGCCCAGTGAATTCTGTTCTTTTTCATCTAAGTTCAACTTAAAAAAAAAAAACAAAAACACAACAACAAAAACCTTGTCAAGGGTAAATAAGCTATTTTTCCCAAACCAGTTACAACTTTTATGGGGAAATAAGGAACGGCCTGCAAGAAAGACAAGATTATTGCCTTGATTTACAAACAGTACAGAACTCAAATTGGTTTTTTTTTTTTTTATTGCCGTCAAAAGCAATGCCATACTTTCAGTGCAACTTGATGCCAGTTGTGATTGTGCTCGTTTCCATGGTAACAAACTTCAAAGTGATCAGCATTACATGGAAACTTTTTGCATTGAAATAGGCAAGAATAAAAAAAGACCCTGACTCTGTGTGCCTGGCGTACACTTAGTAGGGGCTGAACACATGCTTACTGAATCTAAGGAAAGAGTAAAACAGAAATAGTCTCAACGATACAGTTGCATGCTAAACAGATGTGGTGCTCAAATTTGCATATGTACACATCTGCACAGGACAGAACAAACTTCAGCAAAACAGAAAGGTGTAGGATTGTTTTTGCTTCACTTTAGACCCAGATTATAGCACAAAGAGCTGTCTAAGTCGAAGTCTTAAATAGCTTAATTGTGCAGCAAGTTAGAAGTTAAAGGGTCAGAGTAATGTTAAGTAAACGAAGCTGTTTTGGAGAAAACCTGTAATTCAGCATTCCAGGTCTCCAAAGGCACAGTGCCATTTTTGTGTGTGTTAAACCATTTTAAGGCCAAATCCTGGTGTTTGCTGACTTCCAGAGCTTCCTTATGTTTCTAGCCTTTGCAAAACAACGTAGCCAAGTACTGGGTATCTAAATCTGGTGGGCTGTTTCTGAGATTTTTCTTGGAAGGTACTTAAATACATGTGGGAGTTTTGTTTGTCTCTTGCTTATAATCTGCCCTGTTTTCTAAAAACTTTTAGGTTCAGGCAGTTGACCGTTCACATCTGAAAGCTCTCTGAAAATTCTGACTTTGGTAATATGGGTGCCTCTTGTGCAATTATGGAAGCCTCAACGTGGAGGAGACGTGTCATATCTAGATGTGCGAGCCAAGAGGTTTCAACATATGTAGCAATCACAATCTAAGCATATTCGAATGTTATCTCCGCATGCAACAAATGTGTATTGAGTTCCTACTAGATGCCAGGCACACGTTGAACAAAAATCCCTGTTCTCGTGGAGTTTGCTCTCTAGTGGGGAAAGCGAAAAACAAACAGAAGTCAAGTGCATAGGATGTCAGACGGCAAGTGCTATGGTCTAGAGGAAGACAGAGAGAGGGCTCACGTTTAAACAGGAAGGTCAAGGATGCCTCGCTGGGAAGGCAGCCTTTGAGTAGAGATGTAGGAGCGAGCCAAGCAGATGTCAGTGGGAAGCGTCCTCCAGGCAGGCTGAACACAGTGTGAACATTCTGGAGCGAGCACATCCCTGGCTTGGGAACAGCAAGATGGTCAGTGGGACTGGAGCAGCCTGCAAGGGGGGAGAGAGAGGGGAGCGGATGCCAAAGAAGTGTTGGGGGCCTGGGGGGCAACCCGGGGCCTTGCCAACCCTTGAGGAGATTCCACCTTTCATTCTGAAGGAGCTGGGAAAGCACGGGAGGGGACTGAGCAGAGCAGGGCCATAGTCTGACTCAGGCTTTAAAGGGAGGGTTCTGGCTGGCGCGTTTCAAAAAGACGGAGGGGAGAGAAGGCAGACATGTTAAGCAGATTATCGAGGCAGCTATTGTGTGAGTCCAAACGAGAAAGGACGGTGGCTTGGAGAGACTGGCAGTGTTCGAGGGAGGGGGGCGTGCTGGATTCCGCGCGTCAGGCAGAGACAGCAGGGCTTTTAATGGGTGGGATGTGAGCTTTGGGAAGAGAGAAATCGACCAAGATGCCAAGTCGTTCTGCTGGGACACCTGGAAGGTTGGTGGGCTTTACGACGAAGGAGAAAACTGGAGGAGCGAGTTTGGGCAGGAGATCAGGAGCTCAGCTCTGGACACGCCAAGTCCGAAGACAGCGAAGATCTGTCATTGGGGTCTGTGACTGGCCCTCAGGGCGATGTCTGGGCTAAAGACACAAACTTGTCAACTGTCCGATGCTTGGAATAATTTAAATATTTAAAGCCAGAAGGCTCAATGAGTGTTCCCTGGGGCTCCCACCCTCTAGAGGTCAAGGAGACCCAAAGGGACTGGAAGGGAAGGGGCAGTGAAGGAGAGGCCAGTCGATAGACAAATGAAGGACACATATCAGAAAAACAGGAAGAGACTTTTTTTTTAAGAGTTGGAGCCTCACTGTGTTGCCCAGGCTGGAGTGCAGTGGCACACTCAAGCTTCAGCCTTCCAAGCAGCCGGAACTATAGGCAGGTGCTACCACGCCCAGCTAATTTTTGATTTATTGTAGAGTCAAGGTCTCGCCAAGTGGCCCAGACTGGTCTCAAACCTGCAGGTTCAGGCAGTCCCCTCTCCTCAGCCTCCTAAAGCACTGGGATGACAGGCTGAAGAAGAGACCCTTGGGGGTTCTCTATACTCAGGGCATGCCACAGTGACTCGAAGGAAACAAGGACACATTTAACCCTGGGTTTCCCAGTGACGACCATGCAAATGCCTTCTCAGGGACGTGCCCTACAACAGCCATTTAGGCTGAACACAGAGCTGAAGCATATATGTACAGTGAGGTTCACATGACTCCTGGCCAGAGAGATGTCTCCATATGCATAGAACCACAGATACTTGGGGAAAGCCCCGAAAGGAAACCTGGTTCAACCCCTCTCCTGCCGCAAAACCCCCGCCGTCATGGGTTTTCTGCAGTCCTCTTCAGTAATAGTGACCAAGTCCGCCGGGCTCAGTGGCTCAGCCTGTAATCCCGTGCCTTTGGGAGGCTGAGGTGAGTGGATTGCCTGAGCCCGTGGGTTTGAGACCCGCCTGGGCAGTGAGACCTCATCTCTACAATAAATCAAAAAATCAGCCAGG